>NW_027513102.1:0-272879 GCF_048772815.1 Callospermophilus lateralis
GGTCTGTGTATCCCACTGTTTTCGTGGTTGTAGACAACACCTACTTCTTTCCTTAGTTCCTGTTTTCTTCCTGAATTCTGGCCACTCTCCAGAATAGGCTCATGTTTTTTTGTTCAAGATATGGACCTCCGTCGAGTTCTGTGACATGGCCATGTACTGGATAGATGAAGGGAATTGGGAGCATCTCTGAAAACTCGGATATCAGTGTGACCAGTAAAGTCTCAGTAGAGAAACCCTGCTTTGTGCCTTTTGCTTACCTACTGTTCTGTTGACCTGAATGTCAGGAAGGTCTTTTCCTCAGGCCACCAGTTTGTGAAGCCTGAAGAAAAGTGCTTTCAATTGGAAATGAATGAGCATCACCTGTGGCTCTTTGCTTAATTGCTTTGGAAAGGGATGTGTCTGAATCATCCTTTCGGCTCTGAGAGAGGCTGTGGCTTTGATTATCAGCACCTGATGGATCTAAAGAAAGATCCCATGTGTGCATCCAAAACCAAAATGGCAAAAAGATCAGTCATTTTGGATGAAGTCTCTTGCTTCCTCTGTTAGGTTCCTGACCTCCATTAAGTAAGTATAGGGATCCTTTGAGACAAATGAGTTCTTCAAAGCCCTGCAGCAGTGCTTGGGTTCTCACATGACTCCAAATCACATAAAGAATCTATACCTCACAGTCAGTAGGCTTCAAAATGAAGAAACAGAGCAGTATTACTGGCAGGCCTATTTGATCAATCCTGGTTTACAGGAAGGGTGTCCAGGAAACCCTGACTTTAGGAAAATGAGGGGAAAGGGAACTTATTTTGGACACTGTCTTGGGCTGCGCCCCTTATGGAAACCTCCAGCCAGAGGTTATGATGAATGTCTACATGGAAGAATATGAGGGCCATGTGGGAGTATTTTGGTTTTAATTGAACATATTGTTAACCCTAACCATACACTGTTCCCTCAATCTAAGTGTTCAGAAAAGCAGGGAAAGATTTGGTCTTACAATACAGGAATGCAGGGGATCTTCCACCTGCTGAAAACTTCAAAGTTCCATGCAGAAATGAACCCTGGAGAAGATGTAGGCAGCTATGAAGGATCTGAGAGAGCAAAAGGCATCTTCCATGGCAAACAGCCTGGTCAGGATGAAGGGTTGTGTCTGAATCAGATTCTCTCTTCTTAATGTAGAGGAGAGGCCTGTGTGGAGAGCTGTTCAGAGGTGACTATTGTTTCTTTACCATTCTAACTTGTGAAAGTGTCACAGGAAGTAGGGACATCCTCCATGTTATGAGACCTTAGGAAGCAAATGTTAGGACAAGTTGGTTGCCAAGGCAGTGACCTCACTCAGTTACTAAAGGAAGTAACCTCACCTCACATCCTTGTTGATGGAACTCTCCAAATTTGGGTTCCAGGAATCTAGGCACCCAGGCCCAGTCCCAGCACCAGTTCCAGTGTTCTTACTTGTTTGGATTTTCCAAGGACAGAGTCAGTCTTTTGTGGTACCTACTTATGTGAGAATGGCCAAATTCCAGAAAAATTCTGAAGAGGGGCCCTTCCGGAGAAAACAGATAGAGGCTCACTGCTGGCTCCTGACAACTTCACAGAGTTGACCAAGGAGTCCAGATCTGAGACAGGACAGACCATTTCTGGGGAACATAGTATGGCCCTCCAGTCAGAGGACACTCTGGATAGTTCCAGACCCACTTGGGGGAAGGAGGTGCCTTTGTGGTTGTGGGTGTGGGTTTGTGGTTTTTTCTTTTGTTCTGAGAATAGTTAGGAAAGGGGGTGTGTTTGGTTTGGAGTGGACTGTTTCTAGTTAGTCCTTTGACAAGGCGAGTGTTTTTAGGTCTGTGTATCCCACTGTTTTCGTGGTTGTAGACATTAGAAAAGATAATGCCTCAATGGGTGTATCCTCTCAAGGAGAAAACTTCCCAGCATTCATCCGGCACAATTTATAAATGGAGTGTGGCTTGCCTTATCAATGGGCAACACCAACTATCTTCCTACGTTCCTGTTTTCTTCCTGAATTCTGGCCACTCTCCAGAATAGGCTCATGATTTTGTGTCAAATATATGTACCACTTCCAAGCTCTGTGACATGGCCATGTACTGGTAGCTGAAGGGAATGGCAAGCATCTCAGAAAACTCAGATATCAGTGTAGCCAGTAAATTCTCAGTGGAGAAACCCTGCTTTGGGCCTTTTGATTACCTATTGTTATGTTGCCCTGAATATCAGGAAAGTCTTTGTCTCAGGCCACCCCTTTGTGAAGCCTGAAGAAAACAGTTTTCACATGGAAATGAATGGGCATTACCTTTGAGTTTACAATAAAACCTTCACAGATTTGGCTCTCATTAAGTTAAAAATACTTTTAGATTGTATCTCAGTGTAAAAAGTAACATGGAACTGTACATATCTTATTGATAACAAGTCCAATTATAGAACACAAATGATATACATAAATCTCCAACACTCCAACATGTTTTTCTTTTAAGCCTAGAATTACCATACAACCTTAGAACACCAGCTTGATACAATGGTCTTTGCAAGCTTCTACCTTACAGACTTGTATACCTGGAAGATATGAACACATTAACACCACAATTACATTGATGTTTTTGTATTAAACAAGTTTAGATTTTAAAGAAATAACATGGCACAATTTTATAAAAACAGTACTTGTTTTACCAGCTGTTTAATTTTTTAAGATTACTTGCTCAAAACTTACACATATAACCAAGTTACACACACCTTTTTTATTATTTACTTAAACCCTTTTAATTACTTAATCATATAGACTCTCTTATCCAGAAACACGTTTTTCCTCTATTATATCTATATCTAGAACCTTTTAGTTTCTCTTTTCCATCTACTAACCTCTTTCTGTTCACATTTCAATACAATGCTTTTCAATTTCTGAATTTAAGCAGATTATTTTATAGACATCTACATTTTATTAGGGCCTTTTTGAAAACCTAGAAAACTTATTGGCCTAATTTTAAAGACATCTTTATTTTTATCTGTTTACCCAATTTGAATTAAAACATATGAATCACGTGAATTAAAGACATTTGGATACATTTTTAAATTTTTCATGAGCGCTCCTCATCTGTCAATTGTCATATCCCTGCATGATATATGGACATACACACATACAGACATACCAACATACAACACGTAACACAAATGTAACACATAACACAATAGTAAAGGCCTTGTAGCTTTTTTCAGGTGAAATCTCCATTGCAATGCTGAAAACTCCAGAGTCGATCAAAAATAGAACTGATCAGAAAACATTAACCCATCAGCAGAATCAAGATCATGAGCTCAAAAAAAAAATTACAGAATCTAAGAAAAGCAAGAGTCCTAAAAATGATGACTGGCCAGTAATTAGTAAATACCATATTATATACTTTTTTGGTTAGGTCTAGTTTGAGTTCAGGTAAAAAGACACATTTACTCTTTTTATCTGTCTCCTGCTGAGTGCTGCAGGCTTCTTTTATTTGCATATCAAAGTAAGTCCTGGCTGAGGTCTGGAAAACTGGAAAGACTGGAATTCTGAGAAGAAACCTCACGCCTAAGGCATTTATCTATAAGTCATAATTTCCAGGTTTGGATGTTGAAAATTTTGATGCAAGTTTAAGATGTAATTCTCAAAATTTTATTTCTTTAGATTTTTCTACACTAGAAAAACTTGCTCACACAAAACTGAAAATAGGATCATTTTTTGATAATATTAATGCCACCATCAGAAGAAGTTTCTATAGGATCATTAAGCCCCTTTCTTTGTTATGAAGTTTCTAATAGTATTAAGTTAAATTAAATTGGCTGAAAAATTTTTAAAAAGAACCACATGCTACCATGTGTATCCGAAATTAAGCTTTAAAAATTTCCAAGACTGTTGCTAATTAATGTCATTTCAATAAGCCAGACCAACGTTTTAATTTAGTACCATTTTTTAAAATCTTACACACTGATGGGAATAGATACCATATCATAATTTATTATCTCTTCCCAAGTTAATGCACTGATATAACTAGTGAAATTTTTTCAGGCTGTCTAGTTCAAAATTAAAACTCTTTATTTTTTTTTTACCCTAAGTATTTTAGTTTCCTAGCATGAACTACCTGAAATCAAACTAAACAATTGTTTAAACCCAACTTTTAACTGTAAGATAGTGCAATGCTTTAGAAACCCATTTAGATACCAGATGGTTAAAATAAAAAAAATCATTTCTAGATACACATTCACCCTAGATCATCCCCAAGAAACAATCTATAATATCAACATATTAATGCATTCATTGTCCCTTTTGTTAAGTAAACAGAGGTGGAGAAATCCTTAAAGTGCACGTAAGGAATAAGGGAGTTCCCCACAGCAAAATGGATCTGGCAGCTGCTGGGAGTCCCTTAGCCTCACCATTTACTTACAGGATTACTTCCTCTGGTTTGCTTTGACCCCAGGCACCAGGCATCTTCTATGTCTCCCAACTTTGCAGTAGTCAGCTCCCAAAAATTTCATTCTCTGCTTCAGTTGTTTTGAGTGCTAGGCTTCCCCAAGAGGGCAGAGTGGGGTTTATTTAAAGTCCCCTCTGGGGTGTCAAAATTTATGACTGAAGGCTTGGTTCCCATCCCAAAGCCAATTAATGCCAATTTAATAATGAGAACAGGGTTTTGAGAAAAGTTTAAGCGAGATATCAAAGTTCTTAGACCCCAGACATTTCCCTCTGCAGTGGGCATGCTCAATCCAACTACGGGAAGAAAAGAAATCACTGCTTCCGTAATGTTGCTTAACAAAGGGGAGTAAAGTTTATCAAAGTTCTTTAAAGCACAGCTAAGAGAGGTGAAAAGGTGAGAACAGAAAAACTGGCGGTTCTATTGACTTTTGGTCCCTCACAGGAGAAGCATTAGTTTAAAATTTAGCTAAAGTAACTTCCACATATGTAATGCAGGTTGGAACTCGGGACTCTGCATCGGACCAAACAATGCCATCACATTTAACAGAAACACAGATAAAATGACACACAAAGACCATCATGCAGCTCCCGTTTATTCACAACCCCAAGATCTACAATCTTGTGACTCAGAGAGAATGGAGGGAAGAGGGGGAGGAGTAGAAGGTTTGAGTGATAGGATCCTGGGTGAAGGGGTCGGATTGGAGGCAGGGACCAGGAATGGCTTCAAGGAAAGAGGCATGGAATGGCTTTGTCCCATAATGAGAGTTTCTCAAACAGAGACAAGGACAATACAAACGTGACACAAACATGTACACACAGTTAACATTTAACACGAGTTCAGAAGTAATGATTAGAACCTAGTAACTGTCAAAACCTGATGGGTTAGACCACAAAGACAGACAGTGAATTCAACCTGAGAGAAAAAAGTAGTCATCAAGATATGATGGGTTGCCAGCAGAGTCACCTAATGTGGGCTCATTCGTCCCTCCTCACCTAATGAGAGCACATCCGTCACTCCCCGAGTCCTCCAAGGCATCCCTTGCAAGGACATGGCCTGTGGCTTTAGGACACGTTTGTCCACCACTGACAGGGGGAACTTACATTCTCCGCTGGAAGCCACTCTGCCAACCCAAACCAAAAACGGAAAAATGGAACCTGAACAAAAAGCTCTGAGTTATCACAAGGAAAAATGAAAAGAAGCGCCTTACTGACCTCCAGAGGGGTCTGTTGGTGTGTCCTTGTCCTATGCTGCGTGATTCCTGGCCAACGCACCAAATGTAAGGGTCCGGTGAACGTCGGAGGAAGAGACCACCAAGAGAACGCGGCTCATGCAACAGAAAAAGGCGTTCATTGAGGATCCAATCCAGCATGCTGGGGCTACGTGCTCACTCAAGAAGGGAGAGCAGCCCAGAGCCCCGAGCAGGGGTTGAGCAGTGCTTAAGCACACTTTTTGGGGAGGGCGGGACTTTACATATATCACAGTCTCCTTTAAGAAATCAACATACACCGCAGAAAAATCAAACAACAATTCCTAAACATGATTAGTTCATTCATTGGCAGGAACAGGTCAGGCGGGAGTGATAGGTGAGTTCTAAAGCGAGGTACACATTCAAACAGATTGGTTTAGGCCTTGCGATGCCTATGTGCCAGGCCACACAGGGTCCTAGGTTATTAAACAACCAGGCGGTCAGGGGGAATATTTACTGGGCAGTCCGGAATTGTACTACAAGCTACAGGAATTTCAGGTTTTGCATGTAGCATAGGAACTTAACAATACCTGGTCCTTTACATTTTAACTCAGGCCTTGCAGCTTAGAAACTTTACAAAACCCGGTCTTTTACACTTCAACTTTTACACTTTAATTTCAATTTATTTTACCCTTTCAGATCACTCCTGGTGCACAAGAAGGGTGTCCAAGCCACCCTGAATTTAGACAAATGAGTGGCAAGGGAGCTTATTTGGGACACTGTCTTGGGGTGTGCCCCTCATGGAAACCTCCAGCCAGATGTTATGATGAGTGCCTTTATAGAAGAAGAGGAGGGCCATGTGAGAGTGTTTTGGTATTAATTGTGGTCATTTGTGTGACGGTTGGAAGAGATGACTGGGTCCACCTGGGCTTGAATTCTTGCGTGATTCCCCTTAGAGACTGACTTCTGGAACTGAACTCAAAGAAGTATTGCCATGAATTGTGGTGATATTTTAAGAGGTCAAGCATGAGAGTCGCCCTTGGAAACTAAGACCAAGGCCGAGGGTGGCTTTCCACAGAGCACTGGGAATTTCAGCAAAGATATCCCATGATTTTATTCTTAAAGACTTGGTAGCCATAGTTGAGAGTCAAAACACACATGGACCTCACATTGTAGACCTCAATGGGCCTGGCTATATCTAACCTTTTGGTCACTCTTTGGGAAGCCTTGCCTATGAGAGTTCTCCAGAGTTTCATTGAAATGAGCTTCCTCAACATTTAATGGTTCTTGAAACCCACAGTGCATACAAACACAATAGAAATACAAGCAGTTCAGAAGAGGCATGGTGTATAGTTGGACTTGCCTTTTGCATTATGTAGGGTAGGTGTTATAAATCTAGTTAATTTTTAATTGAAATAGTTCTCCTTGTGTTTTTAAAGTTAATAAATATGTGAATTCCTGTATCCTTTTCTCTGTAGCCTATTCATCACATGTATTTTTATATAAACATATTGAATCCTACCTGGTATCACATATACATTCTTGTGAGGTGGCTGACATGGCAGATACAAATTATGACAAGAGATCACTCCTCCTAAACGCTATTGGATCATAAAATTCAGCCTAAGGGTAACCTTTCTAGTTGAACAACATTATTCATAAATCCATGTTCAGTAAAATTAATATTTTTGGATCTGTGGACGATATATATTTCATCATGAATTTCAATTGGCATATATATTGCCACTTTATAATGTCTGTGTGTGTTTTGCTCTTTGCTTAATTGCTTTGGAAAGAGATGTGTCTGAATCAGCCTCTTGGCCCTGTGTGAGGCTGTGGCTTAGATTCTCAGCACCTGATGGATCTAAAGAAAGATCCCATGGGTGCATCCAAAACCAAAATGGCCAAAAGAGCAGTTATTGTGGATGAAGACTCTCACCTTCCTCTCTAATGGCCCTGACATCCATCAAGTGAAAATAGGGATCCTTTGGGTCAAATGAGTTCTTTAAAGCCCTGCAGAGTTTAGCCCATAGGTGCTTGGGTTTTCACATGAATCCAATTTACATAAAGAATCTAAACCCCAAAGTCATTTGGCCTCAAATTGAAGAAGATAAGGGGCATGTGGGAGCATTTTGTTTTGAATTGTGGTAATTTGTTTGGCGCTTGGAACAGATGACTGGGTCCACCTGGGCTTGAACTCTGGTATGATTCTCCTTAGAGACTGAATTCTGGAAGTGACATCAGAGAAGTATTGTCATGAATTGTGTTTGGATTTTACTAGGCCATGCAACCTAGATCTCAGCTATTAATTGTGGTGCAGGGAGATCTAGGTGCAGGGTGGCTTTGCCCAGAGCACTGGGAATCTCAGCCTGGATATCACATGATTTTATTCTGAAATTCTTTAAAGCCACAGTTGAGAGTCAAAACACACATGGACCTCACATTGTAGACCTCAATGGGCCTGACTTCATGTGACCTTTTGGCCACTCTTTGGGAAGACTTGCCTGTGAGTGTTCTCAAGATCTTTCATTGAAATGAGCTTCTTCAACATTTAATGGTTCCTGAATGAATTGAAACCCACAGAGCCTCCAACTTTATCCTCAAAAAATGGCTTGATAAATACCATGAGACTTTTGAAATTCCCATAACCAGGTGGCACTGGAAAACTTTTGGATGTCCTGTTGCTGATCATGAGTGTATCTCACAGTGCCTTGACTGACTGGGTTTCATGAAAATTGTGTAGAACAGTGATGCCAGTATGTTGGAGCCTGTTCATTAGTGGGACTAGAGCATAGGTGTGAAGGTGTGTGATAAAACATGTGTGTTGGGGCATGTGGATCTGCCATTGGCTTCCAATTGCCTTGTGACTGACAGGGTACAGCCAGCAGACCCTTATATGTAAAGGCATCTTGTTATATGGATAGGTTTCTGGGCAATGTTCAGAATCAGGTTGCTATGGACAAAGGGGCAACCTATGTGGGACAGAATCCTGGTTGGTGCATTCTCATGCAGACTGTGTCCCTCCACACGTGACAGAACTCCCTCCAGCACTGTGTCCCAGTTGAACTCCTTGTATTTCATGAAGCAAATACCAAACTCCCAGTGCACCAAGGAGTAACACCACGGAAATTGGAGCATGACCAAATGGCTTCACAGTCAACCCAGGGAGACCCCAGTGGCCATAGTTTACACCCCAGTGGCCATAGTTTAACTACAAAAAGAGTATTCAGCACTGCTGCCTCATTTTCATTGGAAAATTAGAAACAATGTCCTTCAGGTCACATATTTGCACACCCAGATTTGATGGTCACACAACAAAGGAAGCTAAAGCTCCTGACAACAACATGTATTTTAAGAGCCCAACCTCAGAGAGTTTCTCAAGAAGTCTTTACACAAGCAGAGCTCAATGTTTGTGGAGTGTTTACCCTGTCCCTTACTTTTGGAAACTCCTCTACCACCTACAAGTTTGTGAACTCCTGAGCATTTTTTATTCCTGATATGTATTTACAGATTTTCTAACTTTTCTCCTCTAATTGTATCTTACTTGGAACTAAGGTAATGTCAAGGCAATCTTCTGGATGAGAGTGTGAACATTTTTGTGTAGCACATATTTGCATACCAATTAGAGTCATTTTCCATATTTCCATTCGAAATACTGAATCCTTGACACTAACGCATACCCTAATAGACTCTGACTACTACTCCTAATATGATGGAGAAAAATAACACAAACAGAATAGGAATACAAGCAGTTCAGAGGAATCATAGTGTATAGTTGGACTTGTTTTTTGCATGATTAATTGTAGGTGTTATAAATCTAGTCAATTTTTAATTGAAATAGTTCTCCATGTGTTTTTAATGTTAACAAATATGTGAATACCTATCTCCCTTTCTCTGTAGCCTATTCAGCACATGTATTTTTAAATGCACATATAGAACACTACCTTGTATCACACCTACATTTTGTGAGGTGGCTAATTTGGCAAATACAATTTGTGAGAAGTGATCACTCCTGTTAAACTCTGTTGGAACTGAAAATTTAACCTAGGGGTGTGTTTCCTAGAAGAACAACATTATACATAAATACATGTTCTAAAAGAAATAATTTTGCATCTGTGGAGGATATATATTTCATGATAAATTTGATTGCTAATTTATTGTCTGTGTGTGTTTTTTTGTATATATATATATATATATATATATATATATATATATATATATACACTCTCCAGATTTTTCAAAATATGAAATATATGTGTCTTATATACACTCTCTAAATTCATTCATGTTCATGTATATGGATTTATAATCAACTTTTCACAAGATCATTCTCAGAAATATTCATCCACCTGAAATACATATTGTTTCCAGTACTGAAAACTAACTTCAGTTAATGTTGCATACAAATACTAATAATTCTACAGTAACTGACCCAGTTTAACATCAATGCAAGTACATTCCTATGTGACATGATGTGTATTTTGAAATTCATTTTAATTCAACACTGGTACATTACTATTTCTTCAATTTATGCACATCATAGGATATATATTTCATCCACAAGTTAGCAAACTTATAGGCATTTGTTTCACTTTCAATCACTTCCTGCTTCAGAACACATGGATTCTTCCAGGTTTCTTGACTGGTCTTATAATGAGACTTCTTTCGAAATATATTATTTTTGATTTTTTTTATCACTTTTGAAGCAAAACTGACACTCACTTCATGATAAACCATAACTATAATATCACCACTAGATGTATAACTGGTTGGAATGAATGATTTTATAACAATATAGTATTTTTTATATATTCTCTTATATCAGTTTATTCCATTATTTAAAGTGGAACCAGTTATATTATTTATTCACTATATTGTATATTCATGCATTATCTCTATATTCATAGACACAGGGTACACCTCTTAGTACCCCCAATACTAATTTATTAGTCTTCTAAATATTGCTCCCAGAAATGGTGGAAGAAATACTCATGTCACCTGATCTACATATGCATGTTATCATAGTAATATTCTGGACACAAAATGCAAAAGTCACACGTATGATTGTACCAAAGCCTAAATGGAAACTGAACATGGATTACTAAAAACATCCATATCCAGGTTGCCTAATGCTCTCAAATGTCAATCCTATTGGTGACCACATTTTTGTTTCTTCCTAAGATTATATATTCAACCTCAAAACTATTGGAAATGTCTAGTTTTTTCACTCACTTTATACTTTGCCTGATTTCCTAATGTCTCTATTGATATCTACTTTCCTACATATTTTTTCCAGTTCAACATTGTGACTGACCCTTCACATGTGCTGACATTGACATTCACTCTCTAACCGAAACCCTATTGCTAATGAACTTTGGTCCAAATCCTATACTCTATCTTCTTCCGAAACATACTGACTATCTTCCTGATCCTATCGACTATCCCTTTTTGAGTGGATGTACTCTACTACATTCAATCATCTGAGGTACAAGGTCCTATGCCATTGTATATCGATTTTTCTGAAACATGTATGCAGAACATAATTCAAAGCTACGTGTCCCAATCTATTGCCAAATGCACTTCTGAGCTTCAAATCTTACCTAGATTTCTGTTTTCATACTTATATTTAACCACTATATTTCTATATATTGCAGGTTCCCAATAACCTTATTCATCCTGCAGAATGATTCCTAACCCAAATCGAACGTGTTATTAACCCTAACCA
The DNA here is from genome assembly GCF_048772815.1 of Callospermophilus lateralis. NCBI lineage: Eukaryota > Metazoa > Chordata > Mammalia > Rodentia > Sciuridae > Callospermophilus > Callospermophilus lateralis. The sequence continues at coordinate 11,342 of NW_027513102.1, forward strand.
TACACTGTTGCCTCAATATAACATTACAAAAGAGCAGGGACAGGGCTATTCTTTCAATTAGGGATGTAGGTTATCTTCCAACTGCTGAGAACCTCAAAGTTCGATGCAGAAATGATCCCTGGAGAAGATGTAGGAAGCTATGAAGGACCTGCATGAGCAAAAGCCATCTTCCATGGCAAACAACCTGGACAGGATGAAGGGATGTGTATGCATCAGACTCTCTCTTCTTAATGTAGAGAAGATGAACCTAACCAGGCCTGCGTGTAGAGCTGTTCCATGGTGTCTATTTTGATATACCATTCTAACTAGTCAAATTGTCACAGGAAGTAGGGGCACCCTCCAACTCATGGAACCATCGGAAGCAAGTCTTAGGACAAAGTTGTTGCCAAGGCAGTGACCTCATTCAGTTGCAAAGAAAGTGACATACCTCATTTCCTTGGTGATGGAACTCTCTGAAATTGGGATGCAAGAAGCCAGGCACCAAGAGCCATTCCCAGTCCCAGTCCCAGTGGGCTCACTTGTTTGGATTTACCAAGTACAGAGTCAGGCCTTCTTGGTACCTACTGATGTGAGGATGGCCAAATGCCAGTAGAGCTCTGAAGAGGGGCCTTTCTTGAGACAGCAGGTTGTGGCTAACAGCAGGCTCCTCGCAGAATAACAGAGTTGGCCAAGGAGACAAGATCTGAGACCAGACAGGCCATTTCGAGTGGAACATAGTATGGCCCACCAGTCAGAGGACACTCCAGATAGTTAAAGACCTATTTTTGGGAAGGAGGTGCCTTTTTGGTTGTGGGTGTGAGTTTGCGGTTTTGTTTCATGTTCTGAGAATAGGTAGGAAAGGTGGTTGGTTTGGTTTGGAGTCGACTGTTTCTAGTAAGTCTATAGACAAGGCGAGTGTTTCTATGTCTGTGTAGCCACTGTGTCCGTGGTTTTAGACATTAGAAACGAGAATGCATCAATGGAGGTGTCCTGTCTAGTAGAAAGCTTCACAGCATTCATCCTGCACAATTGATTAATGGACTGTTGCTTGCCTTATGGATGGGAAACACCTACTAACTTCCTAAGTTGCTGTTTTCTTCCTGAATTCTGGCTACTCTCCAGAATAGTATCATGGTTTATTGTCCAAGATATGTACCACCTCCAAACTCTGTGACATGGCCATGTCCTTGATAGCTGAAGGGAATGGGAACATCTCAGAAAACTCAGATATCAGTGTGACCAGTAAAGTCTCAGTGGAGAAACCCTGCTTGGCTCCATTTGCTTATCTATGTTTCTGTTGCCTTGAATGTCAGGAAGGTCTTTGCCTCAGGCCACCCCTTTGTGAAGCGTGAAGAAACAGTTTTCAAATGGAAATGAATGGGCATCACCTGTGGCTCTTTGCTTAATTGCTCTGGAAAGGGATGTGTCTTAGTCAGACACTAGGCCCTGTTTGAGGCTGTGGCTAAGATTCTCAGCTCCTGAGAGATCTAAAGAAGATCCCATGTGTGCATCCAAAACCAAAATGGCAAAAAATCTGTCATTGTGGATGAAGTCTCTTGCCTTCTTCTGTTTGGTTCCTGACCTCCATCAAGTGAGAATAGGGATCCTTTGGATCAAATGAGTTCTTCAAACTCCTGCAGAACTGCTTGGGTTGTCTCATGATGCCAAATCACATAAAGAATCTATACCTGACAGTAAGTAGGCCTCAAATTGGAGAAGCAGAGCAGTATTTATGGCAGGCCGAGAGCAGTTGTGTGCAGGTGTGTGACAATACATCTGTGGTGGGGTCATGTGGATCTTACATTGGCTTCCAAATGGCTTGTGACTGACATGGTGCAGCTAGCAGAACTTTGTATGTAAAGGCATCATGTTACATGGAGAGTTTTCAGGGCAATGTTCAGAATCAAGTTCCTATGGTAAAGGGGGCAAGCAATGGGGGATAGAAGCCTGGTTGGTGCATTCTCCTGCAGACCCTGACACACCATACGTTACAGGACTCCCTCCAGCATTGTGTCCCAGTTTAACTCCTTGTATGTCATGAACCAAATACAAAACACCCACTGCAGCAGCAAGAAACACCACGAAAAGTGGAGGATGACCAAATGATTTCAAAGTCCAGACGGGGAGACACTTATCCCCCATTGGCCACAGTTTAGTTACAAAGAGTGAATTCAGCACTGCTGCCTCATGTTCATTGGACAATAAGAATTCATGTCCTCCAGGTCACAAAAATGCAGACCCAAGTTTGATGGTCTCACTACAAAGGAAGCTAAAGCTTCTGAAAACAACATATATTTCAAGTACCCAACCTCATTGTCAGTATCTCCAGAAGTGTTTAGGCCAGCAGAGATCCATGTTTGTGGAGTTTTACCCTGTCCCTAAGGTTTGGAAACGTCTCTTCCACCTCAAAGGTTGTGAACTAATGAGCATTTTCCATTCTACGTATGTATTCACAGATTTTCTAACTCTTCTCCTCTAATTGTTTCTTACATGGAGCGTGGTTATTTCAAGCCATTGTTCTGAATGAAAGTGGGAATTTTTTGTGTGTAGCACATATTTGCATACACATTGGATTCATTTTCCAATTTTCCATTCGAAATACTGAATCCCTGACACGAACCCATACCCTACTAGACTCTGACTACTAATTCTAATATCATGCAGAAAAGTAACACAAACAGAATTGAAATACAAGCAGTTCAGAGGAGGCATGGTGTATAATTGATCTTGCCTTTTGCATGATAAATGTCAGGTGTTATAAATCCAGTCTATTTTTAATTGAAATAGATCTCCATGTGTTTTTAAAGTTAACAAATATGTGAATTCCTGTCTCCCTTTGTCTGTAGCCTATTCAGCACATGTATTTTTATATGCACATATCAAATCCTACCTGGTGTCACACCTACATTCTTGTGAGGTGACTGACTTGGGAGATACAATTTGTGAGAAGACATCACTCCTCCTAAACGCTGTTGGAACTGATAATTCAAATAATGGGTGAGCTTCCTAGTAGAAAAACATTATACATAAATCCCTGTTAAGAAAATTGAATATTTTTGGATCTGTGATTGATGTATATTTCATAGTGAATTTAGATTTGCATATATGTTGCTACATTTTAATATCTGTATGTGTCTGTGTGTGTATACACACACACACACACACACACACACACACTCTCTCCAGATTTTTCAAAATATGAAATATATGTATCTTATTTACACTCCCTAAATTCATTTATGTTCAAGTATGTGGATTTATAATCAACTTTTCACAAGATTTTTCTCAGAAATATTTATCCACCTGAAATACATATTTGTTTCCTAGTACTGAAAACTAACTTCAGTGAATGGTACATACAAATCCTGTTGATAGCCACAGCCAAGGGTCTCCAGTAAATACCATATGTACTACTGCACAACCTAAGGCAGGCATGGTCCCTAAGCCACATGCTCGTTGTTTAAACAGAGAGGGGGAGATGTTGAGAGCCACAGCCAAAGGGGCCCCAGGAAACCTCCAGCTGCCAGCAAACTTCCAGCTGCTGGCTGATGATTGGCTCCACAGCGGCTCCAGCAACATCTAGCTGATTGGCTCCTCTGTGGTGATGCTCAATGGGATGTTTCCCTGCCCTTTCAGACAACGGAGCTGCTCATTGGTGGACTTTATTGGCTCCGCCCATGTGACCCAGCCAATTGGCCTCAAAAGGAGGAGGCTTGTGGTTGAGGGAGAGGCTTGTGGGAAGACTGTGGTGGCAGTTGGGCTCTGAGGGTTTTTCCTGAGAAGCTGTTTTGTTTGGCTTGTGTGGTTCTAAAAATAAAGTTTGTTTCTTTTGACAATTGGCTCCTGAATTGTGCCCAGCCAGACTGATGATAATCATGTAAAATGTTGATTTTAAATCGCATACATGAACTTGAATGAATTTAGGGAGTGTATAATAAGACACATATATTTCATATTTTGGAAAATCTGGAAAATCTGGTATATATATATATATATATATATATATATATATATATATATATATATATACACACACACACACACACACAACAATAAAATGTAGCAATATATATGCCAATCGAAATTTATCATGAAATATATATCATCCACATATCTAAAAATATTCATTTTACTGAACATGGATTTATGTATGATGTTGTTCACTAGGAAGCTCACCCATAGTTTGAATTTTCAGTTCCATCAGTATTTAGGGGAAGTGATCTATTCTCATAATTTGTATATTCCAAAGTTAGTGAGATCACAAGAATTTACGTGTGTTACCAGTTAGGAGTCTATATATGCATAAAAATATACATGTTCTAAAGAGGCTACAGAGAAAAGGAGACAGGAATTTACATATGTGTTAACTTTGAAAACTCATGGAGAAATATTACAATGAAAAGTTGACTAGATTTATAACACATATCCTTGATAAAGGAAAAGGAAAATCCAAGTATACACCATGCCTCCTACAAAAGGCCTGTATTTCTATTCTGTTAGGTTTCTTTTTCTCCATCATTTTAGGATAGTAGTCATAGTCTAGTAGGGTATGGGTTAGTGTCAGAAATTCAGTATTGCAAATGGAAAATAGGATAATGTATCCAATGTGTATGCAAATATGTGCTACACAATAATCTTCCCACTCTCACCTAGAACAATGCCTTGACATTACCTTTGCCCCAAGTGAGACACAATTAGAGAAGAAGAGTTAGAAAATCTGTGAATACATATCTGGAATGGAAAATTCTCAGGAGTTCTCAACCTGGGAGCAGGTAGAGGAGTTTCCAGAAGTAAGGGATTGGGTAAACACTCCACAACCATGGAGCTCTGCTGGAAAAAAGACTTCTGGAGAATCTGCCTCTGAGGTGTGGCACTTGAAATATATATTGTTGTCAGGAGCTTTGTCTTCATTTGTAGTGAAACCATCAAAGCTGGGTCTGAATCTATGTGACTTGGAGAACATGGTTTCTTATTTTCCAATGAACCTGAGGCAGCAGTGCTGAATTCTCTCTTTGTAGGTAAACAGAGTCCAGTGGGCCAAAGTGTCTAACCATGTGGACTGTGAAGCCATTTAGTCATCCTCCAATTTTCATGGTGTTTCTTGGTGCTGAACTGGGAGTTTGGTATTTGCTTCAAGAAATACAAGGAGTTCAACTGGGACACAGTGTTGGAGGGAGTTCTGTGACATGTGCTGGGTCAGAGTCTCCAGGAGAACTCACTAACCCGGCTTCTATCCCACATAGCTTGCCCCCTTGACCATAGCAACCTGATTCTGAACATTTCCCTGAAACCTCTCCATATAACAAGATGCCTTTGCATATAAGGGTCTGCTGGGTGCACCATGTTAGCTAAAAGCCATTTGGAAGTCAATGGCAGATCCACATGGCACCACCATAAATATTTTATCACACACCTGCACACCACAACTCTGGGCCAACTACTCCGCAGTCTCCATCTAACCGGCATCTCTGTTCTACACCACTTTCATTATACCCAATCAATCAAGGCACTGTCTGGTACACTAATGATCAGCAACAGGACATCAAAGGTTCTCCAGTGCCACCTCATCATGCGAATTTCAAAAATTTTATGGTATTTATCTAGCCATTTTACAAGGATGAAGTTGGAGGCATTGTGGGTTTCAATTCTTTCAGGAATCATTCAATGTTGAGGAAGCTCATTTCAATGAAAGTTCTGGAGAACTCTCACAGGCAAGGCTTTCCAAAGAGTGGCCAAATAGTGACATGAAGCCAGGCCAATTGAGGTCTACAATGTGAGGTCCATGTGTGTTTTGACTCTCAACTATGTCTGGCAAGTATTTCAAAATAACATCATATGATATTCTGTCTGAGATTCCCAGTGCTCTGTGGAAAGCCACCCCGGGCCTAGATCTCAGTTTCAAAGGGCGACTTTCATGGGTGGCCGCCTAAAATCCCAACACAAATCATGGCAATACTTCTCTGAGGTCAGTTCCAGAACTCAGTCTCTAAGAGGAATCACACCAGAGTTCAAGCCCTGGTGGACCCAGTCATCTTTTCCTACTGCCACATAAATGACCACAATGAAAACCAAAACACTCCCAAATGGCCCTCATCTTCTTCCATATAGACACTCATCATAACCTCTGGCTTGACGTTTCCTTGAGGGGCACAGCCCAAGACAGTGTCCAAAATAATCTCCCTTTCCTCTCATTTGCCTAAAGTCAGGGTGGCCTGGACATCCATTCTGTGAACCATGAGTGATCAAATAACCCTGACTTTAATACTGCTCTGCTTCTCCAATTTGAGGCCTACTGTCTGTGGAGTATAGATTCTTGATGTGAATTGGAGTAATGAAAAAACCCAATAACCCATTGGCTACACTCTGCAGGGTTTTGAAGAACTCATTTGACCCAATAAATCCCTATTCTCATTTTATGGAGGTCAGGAACCTTACAGAGGAAAGTGAGAGACTTCATCCTCAATGACTGCTTTTTGGGCCACTTTGGTTTTTGATGTGCCTTCTGGAATGTTACATAATTTTTTTTTGGTTTTAGTGCCTTCTGGAATATTACATAATTTTTTTCTTTAGACATTATTGCCAGAGTTCCTATCTTCATCCCAGTGCAGGTGAAATCAAAGATAATACCAATCTACAGCTTCTGCAATAGCCATCCCTGTACTGCTTGCAGAACTTGCCTGGACACATTGTGAACTCACCTAAATGCATTGTGAACTATCTGTTGGTGCAGCGACTTGTGGTAGTGTTGGGGTATATTTGCTGATGATGTCATCGGTGGTACAATTTTTCCAAAAGGAGCCATCAATTGGCTTGGTGTATCTTCCTCCCTTCTGCGTGTCATGATCGTCCAGCTAAAATTTGGGGGGCCAACAGAGGTGAGGCAAAGAACCTCACCCACCCCCGCTGGTACAAAGACCTCTCCACATGTGTGGCTCTATACTGGACGGGTAGTCAGTGACGGGTAAGATCCAATTGCAATGGTACCAACTTAACGGGTAAAGACCATATGTACTATTGGACAACCTATTGCAGGCACGGTCCCTAAGCCACATGCGTGTTGTTTAAACAGAGAGGCGAAGATGTTGAGAGCCACAGCCGAAGGGGCCCCAGCAAAATTCCTGCTGCCAGCAAACTTCCAGCTGCCGGCTGATGATTGGCTCACAGCGGCCCCAGCAACACCTAGCTGATTGGCTCCTCTGCGGTGATGCTCAATGGGCTGTTTCCCTGCCCTTTCAGACCACAAAATTTCTCATTGGGGGACTTTTTTTGACTCCGCCCACATGACCCAGCCAATCGCCCTCAAGAGCAGGAGTATTGTGGGAGGCGGAGAGAGGCTCCTGTGGGAGAGAGAGGTTTTGGGAAGCCAGTGGTGGCAGTTGGGGCTCTGAAGGTTTTTTCCTGAGAGGCTGTTTTGTTTGGCATGTGTGGTTCTAAAAATAAAGTTAGTTTCTTTTGACAAGTGGCTGCTGATTGTGCCCAGCAAGACTGCGGCATTATCCTAATATTTCTACAATAACTGACCCAGTTTAACATCAATGCAAGTAGATTCCTGTGGGAGAGGACATGATGTGTATTTTGACGTTCATTTTTATGTAACAGTGGTACATTACTATTTCTTCAGTTTACGCACATCATAGTATATATATTTGATCCACAAGTTCACAAATTTATAGGCATTTGTTTCACTTTCAATCACTTTCTGCTTCAAAACACATGTATTCCTCCAGGTTTCTTGACTGGTCTTTTCATGAGACTTCTTTCCAAACACATTATTTCCGATTTCCATAATCACTTTTGAAGCAAAACTCACACATTCTTCATGAAAAACCATAATGCTGATATAACCATTAGATATATTACTGGTTGGAATGAAGGATTGTATATCAATGTAAGATTTTCTGTATATTTTCAGATATCAATTCAATCCATTATTTAAAGTTAGAACCAGTTATAATATTTCTTTACAGTATGGTCTATTCATGCATTATCTCTATAATTATAGACACAGTGTACACCATTTTTACCTCCAAAAATAATTGATACGTCTTCAAAATATTGCTCTCAGAAATGGTGGAAGAAATACTCATGTCACCTGATCTACATATACATTTTACCACAGTAATATTCTGCACACAGAAAGAAGAGGTCAAACTTATGTTTGTACCAAAGCCTAAATGAAAAGTGAGCATGGATTACAGAAAACATCCATGTCCATATTGCCTAATGCTCTCAAAAGTTCATCCTATTGGTGACTACATGTTTGTTTCTTCCTAAGATTATATATTCAAACTCAACCCTGTTGAAAATGTATAATTCTATCACTCACTTTATACTTTGCCTGATATCCTAATGTCAATTGATATCTGCATTCCTACTTTTTTCCCCAGTTCATCTTTTGACAGACTCTCCACATGTGCTGACAATTACATTCACTCTCTATCCGAAACACTATTGCTAAAGATCTTTTCATCCAAATCTTATACTCACTCTTCTTTCAAAACCTACCAACAATCTTACTAATCCTACAAATTATTTCTTTTTGACTGGATGTTCTCTTCAACATTCAATCAACCAAGGTACAAGGAATTATGCCATTGTATATCGATTTATCTGAGACATCTGTGCAGAATATAATTCAAAGCTAAGAATCCCAGCCAAGGGTCCAATGCAATTCTGGGCTTCAAATATTACCTAGATGTCTGTTTTCATACTTATATTTCACTTATATTCTTATAAATATCGCACGTTCCCAATACCATAATTCATCCCGCAGAATGATTCCTAACCCAAATGGAACATGTTATTAACCCTGACCATACACTGTTCTCTCAATCTATCTTTACTGAAGAGCAGGGACAGAGTTGGTCTTTCAATACAGAAATTAGGGGATCTTCCACTTGCTGAGAACCTCCAAGGTCATTAAAGAAATGATCCCTGGATTAAATGTAGGCAGCTATGAATGATGTCAGAGAGCAAAAGTCATCTTCCATGACAAACAACCTGGTTAGCATGAAGGGATGTGTCTGAATCAACATTTCTTTTCTTAATGTATAGAAGATGGACCAAACCAGGCCTATCTGGAGAGCTTTTTTTGGGTGCCTATGGTTGATATACCATGCAAACTTGTGAAAGTTTCACTGGAAGAAGGGGCAGCCTCCAACTCATTGGACTTTGGAAGCAACTGTTAGGACAAATTGGTTGACAAGGCAGTAACCTAATTCAGTTCCTGAAGGAAGTGACCTACATCACTTCCTTGGTGAAGGAATTCTCTGAATTTGGGATCCATGAAGACAGGTACCCAGAGCCAGTCTCAGTCCCAGTCCCAGTGGGCTCACTTGTTCAGTTTTACCAAGGACAGGGTCAGTCTTTCTTGGTACCTACCTATGTGAGGATGGCCAAAGGCCAGAAGAGCTCTGAAGAGGGACCTTTTCTGAGAAAGCAGGTAGTGGCTCACCGCTGGCTCCTGACAACTTCACAAAGTTGGCCAAAGAGACCAGATCTGAGTCAGGACAGGACATTTCGGGAGAACATTTTATGGCCCACCAGTCAGAGGACATTCTGGATAGTCACAGACCTACTTGGGGGAAGGAGGTGCCTTTGTGGGAGTGGTTGTGGTTTTGTGGTTTTGTCACATGTTCTGAGAATAGGTAGGAAATGTGGTTTGTTTGGTTTGGATTGGACTGTTTCTAGTAAGTCGTTTGACATGTAAGTGTTTCTATGTCTGTGTATCCCACTGTGTCTGTGGTTGTAGAAATTAGAAAAGAGAATGAATTAATGGATGTGTCCTGTCTAGTAGAAAGCTTCCCAGCATTCATCCTGCCCAATTGATTAATGGACTGCGGCTTGCCTTCTGGATGGGCAAAACCTTCTATCTTCCTAAGATCCTGTTTTCTTCCTGAATTCTGGCCACTCTCCAGAATAGGCTCATGGTTTTGTGTCCAAGATATATACCACCTCCAAGCTCTGTGACATGGCCATGTACTTGATAGCTGAAGTGAATGTCAAGCATCTCAGAAAACTCAGATATCAGTGTGACCAGGAAAGTCTCAGTGGAGAAACCCTGCTTTGTGTCTTTTGCTTACCTGTTCTTCTGTTGCCCTAAATGTCAGGAAGGTCTTGGCCTCTAGCCACCCCTTTGTGAAGCCTGAAGAAAACAGTTTTCAAATGAAAATGAATGGGCATCACCTGTGGCTCTTTGCTTAATTGCTTTGTAAAAGGATGTGTCTGAATCAGCCTCTTGGTTCTGTGTGAGGTTGTGGCTTAGATTCTCAGCACCTGATGCATCAAAAGATAGATTCCATGTGTGCATTCAAAACAGAAATGGCAAATGAGTCTCTTGCCTTCCTCTATTAGATTCCTGACCTTCATCAAGTAAGAATCAGGATCCTTTAGTTCAAAAGAGTTCTTTGAACCCCTGCAGAAGTGCTTGGGTTTTCTGATGACTCCAAATCACATAAAGAATCTATACCTGACAGTCAGTAGGCCTCAAATTGGAAAAGCATGACAGTATTAACGCCATGCCTATTTGATCAGTTCTGGTTCACAGGAAGGGTGTGTAGGCCACCCTGACTTTCGGCAAATGAGGGGAAAGGGAGCTTATTTTGGACAGTGTCTTGGTCTGCGCCCCTCATGGAAACTTCTAGCCAGAGGTTATGATTAGTGTATATATGGAAGAACATGAGGGCCATGTGAGAGTGTTTTGGTTTTCATTGTTGTCATTTGTGTGGCAGTGGGAAAAGATGACTGCGTCCACCTGGGTTTCAACTCTTGTGGGATTCCCCTTGGAGACTGAGTTCTGAAACTGACCTTAGAGAAGTATTGCCATGAATTGTGTTGGAATTTTCGGAGGCCACGCATGAGAGTCACCCTTGGAAACTGAGATCTAGGCCCAGGGTGGCTTTCCACAGAGCACTGGGAATCTCAGCGAGGATATCACTTGATTATATTCTGAAAGACTTGGCAGCAATAGTTGAGAGTCAAAACACACATGGACCTCACATTGTAGACCTCAATGTGGCTGGCTTTATGTGACCTTGGGCCACTCTTTCAGAAGACTTGCCTGTGAGAGTTCTCTAGAGCTTCTATTGAAATGAGATTCCTCAATATTTAATGGTTCCTGAATGAATTGAAACCCACAGTAACTCCAACTTCATCCTTGAAAAATGGCTAGAAAATACCATGAAATTTTTGAAATTTCCATGACCAGCTGGCACTGGAAAACCATTTGATGTCCTGTTGCTTATCATGAGTATACAAGACAGTGCCTGGTTTGACTGAGTTTCATGATAATGGTGTAGAAAAGATATGCCAGTAAGTTGGAGCCTGCTGAGTAGTGGGCCAAGAGCAGTAGAGTGTAGGTGTGTGAAAAAACATCTGTGGTGGGGCCACGTGGATCTGCCATTGGCTTATAAATGGTTTGTGACTGACATAGTGCAGCTAGCAGACCTTTGGATGTAAAGGCATCTTGTTGTATGGAGAGGTTTCAGGGCAATGTTCAGAATCATGTTGCTATGGTCAAGGGGGCAACTATGTGTGATAGAAGCCTTCTTGGTACATTCTCCTGCCGATCCTGACCACCACACATGACAGAACTCCCTGCAGCACTGTATCACAGTTAAACTCCTTTATTTCATAAAGTAAATACCAAACTTTCAGTGCAGCATCAAATAACATGATTAAATGTGAAGGATGATCAAATGGCTTCACAGTCCACATGGGGAGACACTTAGCCCCCAGTAGCCCCAGTTTGCCTACAAAGAGAGAATTCAGTACTGCTGCCTCGTGTTCATAGGAAAATAAAAAAAAACATGTCGTCCATGTCACATAGATGCAGACTCAGCTTTGATGGTCTCACTACAAAGGAAGCTAAAGCTCCTGACAACAACATATATTTCAAGTGCCCAACCTCAGAGGCATTTTCTCAAGAAGTCTTAAGGCCGACACAGCTCCATGTTTGTGGTATTTACCCTGTCCCTTACTTTTGGAAACTCCTCTACCACCTTCAAGGTTGTGAACTCCTGAGCATTTTCCATTCCAGATATTTATTATGAACTCAAACAACAACAAGTGCTGGCGAGGATGTGGAGAAAAGGGTACACTTGTACATTGCTGGTGGGACTGCAAATTGGTGCAGCCAAATTGGAAAGCAGTATGGAGATTTCTTGTAGAGGTGGGAATGGAACCACCATTTGACCCAGGTATTCCCCTTCTCAGTCTATTCCCTAAAGACCTAAAAAAATGCTACAGGGACACTGCTACATTGATGTTCATAGCAGCACAATTTACAATAGCAAGACTGTGGAACCAACCTAGATGCACTTCCATAGATGAATGGATAAAAAATGAGGCATTTATACACAATGGAGTATTACTCTGCATTAAAAAATGACAAAATTTTTACAGAGAAATGGATGGCATTAGGGCAGATTATGCTAAGTGAAGCTAGCCAATCCCTAAAACCAAATGCCAAATGTCTTTTTGATATAAAGAGATTAACTAAGAACAGAGTAGGGACGAATAGAATGAGAAGAAAATTAACATTAAACAGGGATGAGAGGAGGAAGGGAAAGGGAGAGAGAAGGGAAATTGCATGGAAATAAAAGGAGACCCTCAGGGTTATACAAAATTACATACAAGAGGAGGTGAGGGAAAGGAAAAAATTATACAAGGGAGAGAAATGAATTACAGTAAAGAGGTAGAGAGAGAAGAGGAGAGGGGAGGTAAGGGGAGGGGATAGAAGAGGTTAGGAAAGGCAGCAGAATACGACAGACACTAGTATGGCAATATGTAAATCAATGGATGTGTAACTGATGTGATTCTGCAATCTGTTTATGGGGTAAAAATGGGAGTTCATAACCCACTTGAATCACAGTGTGGAATATGATATATCAAGAACTATGTAATGTTTTGAACAAGCATAAATAAAAATTAAAAAAAAGAAAACTAACTTTGGTGAATGGTGCAAAGAAATCCTAATATTTCTACAGTAACTGACACAGTTTAACATCAATGCGAGAAGATTCCTGTGGGACATGATGTGTATTTTGATGTTCATTTTTATTCAGCACTGGTACATTACTATTTCTTCAGTTTATTCACATCATATTATAATATTTCATCCACAAGTAAGGAAATTTATCGTCATTTTTTTCAATTTCAATCACTTCCTGCTTCAGAACTCATGAATTCCTCGGTGTTCCTTTACTGGCATTTTCATGAGACTTCTTTCCAAACACATTATTTTCGATTTCCATAATCACATTTGAAGCAAAACTCACACAAACTTCATGATAAATCGTACCCTAATATTAACATTAGGTGTATAACTGGTTGTCATGAATGATTGCATATCAATATAAGATTTCTTATATATTTTCAGATATCAATTCAATCCATTATTTAAAGTGGAACAAGTTGTATTATTTATTGAAATTAAGGTCTATTCATGCATTATCTGTATATTCATAAAAACAGGGTACACCTCTTTTTACCCCCAATGCTAATTTATACGTTTTCAAAATACTGCTCCTAGAAATGGTGGAAGAAAAAATCATGTCATCTGATCTACATATACATTTTATCACAGTAATATTCTGGAAACAAAATGCAAAGGTCCCACTTAGGATTATACCAAAGCCTAAATGTAAAGTGAACATGGATTACTAACAATATCCATGTCCATTTTGCCTAATGCTCTCAAATGTCAATCCTATTGGTGACCTACATATTTGTTTCTTCCTAAGATTAGATATTCAATCTCAACCTTGTTGAAAATGTCTTATTCTATCACTCACTTTATACTTTGCCTGATTTCCTAATGTCTCTATTGATATCTGCTTTTCTACAAATTTTCCCCAGTTCATCATTGTGTCTGATTTCTTCATATGTGCTGACATTTATATTCACTCACTGCCCGAAAAAAATTGCTAAAGAACTTTTGTTACATATCCTATACTAACTCTACTTGCTAAACATAACGACTATCTTCTTTTTTTTTTTTAATTTTTTTTATTGGTTGTTCAAAACATTACAAAGCTCATGGCATATCATCTTCCATACATTTGATTCAAATGGGTTATCAGCTCCCATTTTTACCCCAAATACAAGTTGCAGAATCACATCGGTTACACATCCACATTTTTACATAATACCATATTAATAACTGCGACTATCTTCTTAATCCTACCGACAATCCCTTTTGACTGGATGTTCTCTTCAGCATTCAATCATCCAAGGTTCAAGTTCCTCTGCCATTGTATGTCGATTTATTTGAGACATGTGTGCAGATAGTAATTCAAAGCTAAATATCCCAATCAATTGCCCAATGCCCTTCTGGGATTCAAATCTTACTTTAATTTCTGTTTTCATACATATGTTTAACCTCGATATTCTTATAAATATCACAGGTTCCCAATACCATTATTAATCCAGCAGAATGATTCCTAACCCAAATCGAACATGAAATTAACCCTAATCATACACTGTTCACTCAATCTAACTTTACAGAAGAGCAGAGACAGATTGTTCTTACAATACAGGAATGTAGGGGATGCTCTACCTGTTAAGAACCTCAAAGGTCCATGCAGAAATGATCCCTGGAGAAGATGTAGGCAGCAATGAAGGACCTGAGAGACAAAAAGTCATTTTCCATGGCAAACAACCTGGTCAGGATGAAGGGTTTTGTCTGAATCAGCCTCTATCTTCTTACTGTAGAGAAGATGGACCAAACCAGGCTTGTGTGGAGAGCTGTTCTCGGGTGCCTAAGGTTGATATACCATTCTAAGTTGTGAAAGTGCCAAAGGAAGTAGGGGCAGCCTCCATCTCATGGGACCCTTGGAAGCAACTGTTAGGACAAAGTGGTTGCCAAGGCAGTGACCTCATTCAGTTCTTAAAGGAAGTGACCTACCTCACTTCCTTGTTGATGGAACTTTCTGAACTTGGGACCAAGGAAACCAAGCACCAGAGCCAGTCCCAGTCCCAGTCCAAGTGGTCTCATTTGTTTGGAATCACCAAGGACAGAGTCAGTCTTCTTGGTACTGACTGATGTGAGGATGGCCAAATGCCAGGAAAGATATGAACACGGGCCTTTCCTGACTAAGCAGGTAGTGGCTCACCGCTGGCTCCTGACTGCTTTACAGAGTTGTACAAGAAGACCAGATCTGAGACAGGACAGACCATTACCGGGGAACATAGTATGGCAAACCTGTCAGAGGACACTCCGGATAATCAAAGCCCTACTTGGGGGAAGGAGGTGTCTTTTTGAGTGTGGGTGTGTGGTTTTGTCTCTGTTCTGAGAATAGGTAGGAAAGGAGGTTTCTTTGGTTTGCAGTGAACTGTTTCTAGTAAGTCGTTTTACAAGGTGAGTGTTTCTATGTCTGTGTATCCCACTGTGTCCGTGGTTGTATACATTAGAAAAGAGAATGCATCAATGCATGTGTCCCCTCTAGTAGAAAGCTTCCCAGCATTCATCCTGCCCAATTAATGAATGGAGTGTGGTTTCCATATCGATAGGCAACACCTACTACCTTATTAAGTCCCTGTTTTCTTTCTGAATTCTGACAACTCTTAAGAATAGGCTCTTGGGTTTGTGTCCAAGATATGTACCACCTCCAATCTCTGTCACATGGCCATGTACTGGATATCTGAAGGGAATGGCCAGCATCTCAGAAAACTCAGATATCAGTGTGACCAAGAAAGTCTCAGTGGAGAAACCCTGCTTTGGGCCTTTCGCTAACCTATTGTTCTGTTGCCTTGAATCTCAGGATGTCTTTGCCTCTGGGCACCCCTTTGGGAAGCCTGAGGAAAACATTTTTTAAATGGAAATGAAGGGCATCACCTGTGTCTCTTTGCTTAATTGCTTTGGAAAAAGATGTGTCTGAATCATCCTCTTGGCCCTGTGTGAGGCTGTGGCTTAGATTCTCAGCACCTGATGGATCAAAAGAAAGATCAAATGTGTGCATCCAAAACCAAAATGGCAAATATTCACTCATTGTGAATGAATTCTTTTACCTTCCTCTGTTAGGATCCTGACTTCCATCAAGTGAGAATAGGAATCCTTTCGGCCAAATGAGTTCTTCAAATCTCTGCAGAGGGGCTTGGATTTTCTCATGACTCAAATTCACATAAAGAATCTAAACCACAGAGTCAGAAGGCCTCAAATTGAAAAAGCCAAGCAGTATTAATGGCAGGCCTATTTGATCATTCCTGGTTTACAGGAAGTGTGTCCAGGCCACCTTGATGTTAGACAAATGAGGGGAACAGGACCTTAATTTGGACACTGACTTGGGCTGTTAACCTCATTGAAAACTCCAGCCAGACGTTATAAGGAGTGTCTATATGGAAAAAGATGAGGACCATGTGGGAGTGTTTTGGTTTTAATTGTGGTCATTTGTGTGGCGGTTGGAAGAGATGACTGTTCCACTGGGCTTGAACTCTGGTGTGATTCCCCTTAGACACTGAGTTCTTTAACTGACCTCAGAGAAGTATTGCCATGAATTGTGTTGGGATTTTAGGAGGCCACACATGAGAGTCGCCCTTGGAACCTGAGATCTAGGCCCAGGTTGGATTTCCACAGAACATTGGGAATTTCAGCCCGGATATAACATACAATTTTTCTTAAAGACTTGGCAGCCATATTTGAGTTTAAAACACACATGGACCTCATATTGTAGATCTCAATGGGCCTGGCTTCATGTGACATTTTGGCCACCCTTAGGGAAACCTTGCCTGTGAGAGTGCTCCAGAGCTTTCATTGAAATTAGCTTCTTCACCATTTAATGGTTCCTGAATTAATTGAATCCCTCAGAGCCTCAAACTTCATCCGTGAAAAATGGCTAGAAAATTACCATGAAATTTTTGATATTTTCATGATCAGCTGGCACTGGAAATACTTTGGATGTCCTGTTTCTGATCCTGAGTATACCAGACACTGCCTTGATTGACTTTGTTTCATGAAAATGGTGTAGAACAGATATGCCACTAAGTTGGAGCCTGGTGAGTAGTGGGCCTAGAGCAGTGGTATGCAATTGTGTGATAAAACATCTGTGTTGTGGCCATGTGGATCAGCCATTGGCTTCCAAATGGCTTGTGACTGACATGGTGCAGCCAGCAGACCCATATATGTAAAGGCATCTTGTTATATGGAGAGGATTCACTGCAATGTTCAGAATCATGTTGCTATTCTCAAGGGGGCAATCTACATGGGATAGAACCTTGGTTGGTGCATTCTCCTGAAGACCCTGACTCACCACACCTTAAAGAACTCCCTCCACCACTCTGTCCCATTTTAACTCCTTGTATTTTTTGAAGCAAATACCAAACTCCCAGTGCAGCAGCGAGAAACACCACGAAAAGTGGAGGATGACCAATTGGCTTCACAGTCCACACTGAAAGACACTTAGACCCCAGTGTCCATAGTTTACCTACAAAGAGAGAATTCAGCACTGCTGCCTCATGTTCATTGGATAATAAGAAACCATGTCCTCCAAGTAACATAGATGCAGACCCAGCTTTCATGGTTTCTCTACAAAGGAACTAAATCTCCTCAGAACATCAAATACTTCAAGTGCCCACTCTTAGAGGCAGTTTCTCAAAAAGTATTTAGGCCAGCAGAGCTACATGTTTGTGGAATGTTTACCCTGTCCCTTACTTTTAGAATCTTCTCTACCACCTCCAAAGTTGTAAACTCCAGAGTATTTTCCATTCCAGATATATATTCACAGATTTTCTAACTCTTATCCTCTAATTGTGTCTTACTTGAGGAGAATGTAATGTCAAGGCATTGTTCTGGATGAAAGTGGGAAGATTTTTGTGTAGCACATATTTGCATACACATTGGATTCAATTTCCTATTTTCCATTAGAAATGCTGAATCCCTGAAACTAACATATACCCTATTAGACTCTGACTACTAATCCTAATATGATGGAGAAAAATAACACAAACATAATAGAAATACAAGCAGTTTAGATGAGGTATGTTTTATAGTTGGAGTTGCCTTTTGCATGGTATAGTGTAGCAGTTATAAATCTAGTCAATTATTTGTTGAAATAGTTCTCGATGCGTTTTTAAAGTTAACAAATAAGTGAATTCCTGTCCCCCTTTCTCTGTAGCCTATTCAGCACACGTATTTTTATATGCACATATAGAATCCTACCTGGTACCACACGTACATTCTTGTGAGGTGGCTGACTTGGCAGATACAAATTGGAAGAAGAGATCACTCCTCCTAAACGCTGCTTGAACTGGTAATTCAAATGTGAGTGAGCTTCCTAGTTGAACAACATTATACATAAATCCATGTTCAGTAAAATGAATATATTTGGATCTGTGGATGATATACATTTCATGGTGAATTTCGTTTGGCATATATATTGCAATTTTTAATGTCTGTCTCTGTGTGTGTATATAAATATATATATAGATACACTCTCAGGAGTATTCAAAATATGAAATATGTGTCTTATTACACACTTCCTAAATTCATTCATATTTATGTTGTGGATTCATAATCAACTTTTCACAAGATTATTCTCAGAAATATTCATCCACCTGAAATACGTATTTGTTTCTTAGTACTGTTTCCACCCCAGATATGCATTCATGGATTTTCAAACTCTTCTACCCTAATTGTGTCTTACTTGAGGTGAAGGTAATGTAAAGGCATTGTTCTGGATGAGAGTGGGAAGATAATTGTGTAGCATATATTTTTATACACATTGGATTCATTTTCCTATATACCATTGAAAATACTGAATCCTGACAATAACCCATACCCTACTATACTCTGTCTACTAATCCAAATGATGGAGAAAAACAACCCAAACAGAATAGAAATACAAGCAGTTCAGAGGAGGCGTGGGGTATAGTTGGACTTGCCTTTTTCATGATAAATGGTAGGTGTTATAAATCTAGTCAATTTTTAATTGAAATAGTTCTCCATGTGTTGTTAAAGTTAACAAATATGTAAATGCCTGTCTGCCTTTCTCTGTAGCCTATTCAGCACATGTATTTTTATATGCTTTATAGAATCCTACCTGGTATCACACGTTCATTTTTGTGAGGTGACTGACTTGGCAGATACAAGTTGTGAGAAGAGATCACTACTCTAAACGCTGTTGGAACTGAAAATTCAAACTATGGGTGAGCTTCCTAGTAGAACAACATTATACATAAATCCTTGTTCAGTAAAATAAATATTTTTGCATCTGTGGATGCTATATATTTTATGATGAACTTCGATTGGCGTATATATTCCTACATTTTAATGTCTGTGTGTGTGTTTTGTGTGTGTGTGTATATATATATATATATATATATATATATATATACACACATATATATGTATATACACATATATATAATTATGAATATATATATATATATATATATATATATATATATATATACTGTCCTGATTTTTTAAATATGAAATGTATGTATCTTAAATACACTCCCTAAATTCATTCATGTTCAAAAATGTGGATTTATAATAAACTTTTCACAAAATTATTCTCAGAAATATTCATCCTCCTGAAATACACATTTGTTTCATAGTTCTGAAAACTAACTTCAGTAAATGGTGCTTACAAATCCTAATATTTGTACAGTAACTAACCCAGATTAACATCAATCAAGTAGATTCGTATGGGACATGATGTGTATTCTGACGTTTATTTTCATTCAACACTGGTACATTACTATTTCTTCAATTTTTACAAATCATAGGATATATATATTTCATCCACAAGTTCACAAATTTATGCGCATTTGTTTCACAATCACTTCCTGCTTCATAAAACATGTATTCCTCCAGGTTTCTTGACTGGTCTTTTCATGAGACTTCTTTCCAAACACATTATTTTAGATTTCCATAATCACTTTTGAAGCAAAACTCACACACCCTTCATGATAAACCATAACCTTAATGTGGCCATTAGATATATAACTGGTTGGAATGAATGTTTGTATGTCAATATAAGATTTCTTGTATTTTTTCACATATAATTTCAATCCATTATTTAAAGTCGGAACCAGATATATTATTTATTCAAAGTATGGTCTATTCATGCATTATCTCTATATGCACAGACAAAGGGTACACCTCTTTTTACCCCCATTACTAATTTATACGTCTTGAATATGTTGCTGCCAGAAATGGTGGAAAAATAGTCATGTCACCTGATCTACATATACGTTTTATCACAGTAATATTCTGGACAAAAAAAGCAAAGGTCACACTTAAGATTGTAGCAAAGACTAAATGAAAAGTGAGCATGGATTACTAAACATCCATGTCCAGGTTGCCTAATGCTGTCAAATGTCAATCCTATTGGTCACTACACATTTGTTTCTTTCTAAGATTATATATTCAAACTCAACCCTGTTGAAAATATCTAATCCTATCACTCACTTTATACTTTGCCTGATTTCGTAATGTCTCTATTGATATCAGCTTTCCTAACTATTTTCCCCAGTTCATCATTGTGACTGTCTCTTCACTTGTGCTGACATTAACATTCACTGTCTACCAGAAACCCTATTGCTAAACAACATTTGGTCCAAATCCTATACTCACTCTTCTTTCTAAACCTACCGAGAATCTTCCGAATCCTACCAACTATCCCTTTTGACTGGAAGTTCTCTTCTACATTTAATCATCCATGGTACAAGGACCTAAGCCATTGTATATCGATTTACCTGACACATCAGTGCAGAACATAATTCAAAGCTACGTATCCCAGTCAAGGGCCCAATGCCCTTTTGGGCTTCAAATCTTAGCTAGATTTCTGTTTTCATACTTATAATTCACCTATATATTCTTGTAAATATCGCAGTTTCCCAATACCATTATTCATCCCGCAAAAAGATTCCTAATCCAAATCGAACCTGTTAGTTAACCTAACCATACACTGTTCAGTCAATTTAACTTTACAGAAGAGCAGGGATAGAGTTGTTCTTACAATACAGGAATATAGGGGATCTTCCACATGCTGAGAAACTCAAAGGTCCATGCAGAAATGATTCCTGGAGAAGTTGTAAGCAGCTATGGAGGACCTAAGAGAGCAAAATTCATCCTCCATGGCAAACAACCTGGTCAGGATGAAGGGTTGTGTCTGAAACAGCTTCTCTCTTCTTAATGTCGAGAAGATGGACCAAACCAGGCCTGTGTGGAGAGCTGTTCCCAGGTGCCAATGGTTGATATACCATTCTAACTTGTGAAAGTGTCACAGGAGGTAGGGGCAGCCACCATCTCATGGGACCCTTGAAAGCAATTGTTAGGACAAAGTGGTTGCCATGGCAGTAACCTCATTCAGTTCCTGAATGAGGTGACCTACCTCTCTTCCTTGATGATGGATCTCTCTGAACTTGGGATCCAGGAAGCCAGGCACCCAGAGTCAGTCCCAGTTTCTTGCCCAGTGGGCTCAGTTGTTTGGAATACCAAGGACAGAGTAAGTCTTCCTTGGTACCTACTGATGTGAGGATTGCCAAATGCCAAGAGAGCTCTAAAAAGGGGAATTTCATGAGAAAGCAGGTAGTGGCTCACCACTGGCTCCTCAAAACTTCACAGTGTTGGCCAAGGTGACCAGATCTGAGAAGGACAGGCCATTTCAAGGAAACATAGTATGGCCCATCATTCAGAGTACATTCCAATTAGTCACAGACCTACTTGAATAAAGGAGGTGTCGTTGTGGGTGTGATTGTGATTTTGTGGTTATGTCTCATGTTCTGAGAATAGGTAAGAAAGGCGGTTTGTTTGCTTTAGAGTGGACTGTTTATAGTAAGTCATTTGACAAGGTGATTGTTTGTATGCCTGTGTATCCCACTGTGTCCGTGGTTGTAGACATTATAAAAGATAATGCATCAATGGATGTGTCCTGTCTAGTAGAAAGCTTGCCAACATTCATCCTGCCCAATTTATGAGTGGACTGCAGGTTGCTTTAGGGAAGGGCAACACCTACTATCTTCCGAAGTTCCTGTTTTCTTCCTGAATTCTGGCCACTCTCCAGAGTAGGCTCATGGTTTTGTGTCCAAGATATGTACCACCTCCAAGCTCTGTGACATTGCCATATACTGGATAGCTGAAGGGAATAGCAAGCATCTCAGAAAACTCAGATATCAGTGTGACAAAGAAAGTCTCAGTAGAGAAACCCTGCTTTGGGCCTTTTGCTTACCTATTTTTCTGTTGCTCTGAGAGTCAGGAAGGTCTCTGCCTCAGGCCACCAATTTGTGAAGCCTGAAGAAAACTGTTTTCAAATGGAAATGAATGGGCATCACCTGTGTATCTTTGCTTAATTGCTTTGGAAAGGGATGTGTCTGAATCAGCCACTTGGCCCTGTGTGAGGCAGTGGCTTAGATTCTCAGCACCTGATGGAACTAAAGAAAGATCCCATGTGTGCTTCCAAAACCAAAATGGCAAAAATATCAGTAATTGTGTATGAAGTATCTTGCCTTACTCTGATAGGTTTCTGATCTCCATCAAATGAGACTAGGGATCCTTTGGGTCAAATGAGTTCTTCAAAGCCCTGCAGAGGCTAGCCCATATGAACTTGGGTTTTTTCATTACTTTAAATCACATTAAGAATCTATACCTGACAGTCAGTAGGCCTCAAATTGGAGAAGCAGAGCAGTATTAAGGCCAGGCTTATTTTATCACTCCTGGTTCACAGGAATGGTGTCCAGGCCCAGCTGACTTTAAGCAAATAAGGGATAAGGAAGCTTGTTTTGGATACTGTCTTGTGCTGCGCCCCTCATGGAAACCTCCAGCCAGAGGTTATAATGAGTGTCTATATGGAAGAAGGTGAGGACCATGTGGGAGTGTTTTGGTTTTAATTGTGTTCATTTGTGTAGTGGTTGGAAGAAATGACTGGATCCACCAGGGCTAGAACTTTGGTATGATTCACCTTAGAGACTGAGTTCTGGAACTGACCTCAGAGAAGTATTGTCATGAATTGTGTTGCGATTTTAAAGGCCACGCATGAGAGTCGCCATTGGAAACTGAAATCTAGGCCAAGGGTGGCTTTCGACTGATCACTTGGAATCTCAGCCAGGATATCACATGATTTTATTATGAAAGACTTGACAGGCATAGTTGAGAGTCAAAACACACATGGACCTCACATTGTAGACCTCAATGGGCTGGGCTTCATGTGACTATTTGGCTACTCTTTGGGAAGCCTTGCCTTTGAGAGTTCTCCAGAGCATTCATTGAAATGAGGTTCCTCAACATTAAATGGTTCCTGAATGAATTGAAACCCACAGTTTCTCCAACTTCATCCTTGAAAAGTGGCTAGATAAATACCCTGAAATTTTTGAAACTCCCATGACCAGGTGGCACTGGAGAACCTTTGGATTTCCTGTTGCTGATCATGAGTGTACCAGACAGTGCCTTGATTGACTGGATTTCATGATAATGGTGAAGAACAGAGATGCCAGTAAGTTGAGAATGCTGAGTAGTGGGCCCAGAGCAGTGGTGTGCAGGTGTGTGATAAAATATCTGAGGTGGGGCCATGTGGATTTCCAATTGACTTCCAAATGCATTTTGGCTGCCATGGTGCATCCAACAGAACCTTACATGTAAAGGCATCTTATTATATGGAGAGGTTTCAAGGCAATGTTCAGAATCAGGTTGGTATGGTCAAGGAAAAAGCTGTGTGAAATAGAAGCCTGGTTGGTGCATTCTCCTGCAGTTCCTGACCCACCACACGTGAAAGAACTCCCTCCAGCACTGTGTCCCAGTTGAACTCCTTGTATTTCGTGAAGCAAATACCAAACTCCCAGTGCAGCACCAAGAAACACCACAAAAATGGAGGATGATCAAATGGCTTCACAGTCCACACAGGGAGACACTTAGCCCCCAGTGGCCACAGTTTACCTACCAAGAGAGAATTCAGCACTGCTGCCTCATGTTCATTGGAAAATAAGAAACCATGCTCTCCATTCACATAGATGCAGACCCAGCTTTGATGGTCTCAATAAAAAAGAAGCTAAACCTTCTGACAACAAAATATATTTAAAGTACCCAACCTCAGAGGCAGTTTCTCAAGAAGTCTTTAGGCCGGCAGAGCTCTATGTTTGTGGAGTGTTTACCTCTTAGACCAGGATGTAAGAAAAGAACACTGACTCCAGTTAAAATCAAATTAAAGTAAGCTTATTATTTCCACTGGCTGGGCTGCCTCTCCCTCCAAAGATTGCGGGAGCAAGAGAGCAACCCCACCTTTACTACAGCCCAGGTTTGCAGCCCAGAAAGTTACACAAAAATGGGGTAACAGATAACAGAACTCTGACAAGCATCACACTAATGGGAGTTTACATTTTTTTTTTTTTTGCTAGCCCCAACATCAAAATTTATGAGGACCATTAGAGCCTCAGAGAGGGTCATTGTCTGGCCACAGAAGGCCAATATTTATGAGGTGTGACAAAGTTTCAGAGAGGGCTGCTATCTGGTCAGAGAGCCATGCACGGGTGAGTTTAAGGCACGGGCAGTCATTCCAAGCAGGTTCAGAATTTGCAGTAATTTACAGTAAAGCCAAAATGATTTTTTCATGGTTTTGTTGCAAGATGGCTCCCAATTTTAATAAAAGATAAGGTTGGGTCTATCATTCCCCCCCTTTCTTATGTGTCCCTTTGTAATCCTTGATAGGTTAGTGGAAAAGCACTGAGGAAATTTTAATCCCTCAGTTAACAGTCTCCAAATTTTTAGAACTCACCGAAAACCAGTCTCCCTGATATTACCTGACTTAATTAATTACTTATATTGATAGTCTATTTATTTTGGGCTCCATTGGTGTAAGTGGAGAGTCGTCTCTCATTTTGCCTTCTTCTCAGCTGAGAGAGGGTGACATGAGTGTGCATGGCGTGAGAGACATGAGTTGCCTTTTTGAAGTCAGTTGAGGAATATGAGTTGCCTTTTAGAAGTCAGTTCTTTTTGAAGTCTTGTTGAGGAAGAACAGGTTGTAAAGTCATCTGGGGATGGGTTCTTCTATGAGAGAAACAAAAAACATGAGTATTGAATAAATGTTGCAGTAGCTGGATCATGTCACTGTATGAAGTACCCTCACCAGTCTTTAATATCCCCAATTATCAGGACTGTCAACTTAATATTTAACTTTAAGTGTTACAGTTGTCCCTCCCAATAATATACAGTTTAATAATTTAATGTCATCTGATTTTGCAAAATCCTTTCAGTAGTATGACCTCTGTGTCTAATAGAGAAACATTTAATTCTGTTACTCAGGGCTGGATAATCGTACTAGCAAACACCAAGCCTACCTGTAGGTTAGGAATATCTGTAGGCCTTAAACTAAAAACTTCTGCCTCTGGCAGCTCCTCTTGATAGTCTTTGTAGCCAACAGTTTTACTTATTTTGGGAGGCTAACATAAAGTGTATACCTTAAAATATTATTATTATTATTATTATTATTATTATTATTATTATTATTATTATTATTTAAAATGCCCAGGAATGGCTGTATTTTGGTTTTAACTGTCTTTGCTAAGTGTTTAAGATGAAGCAGTCAAATGACTTTTGTTTCTATCTATTGTTAGCAGTCAGCTGAGCTTTTATGGGAGTCATTCCTTGGGAAACTTGAGAGCAGCTTCTCAGTTCTGCTAGTGCAATTTGAGCTAGGTGGGTTCAGGTCGTGCTTGACCATGTGGCTTCCCTCAGAAGCATCAGGGATGTCTCCCTTTCCTGATGACTCTCCTCTTTGTAGCAAATGCACTGATTGGCTTTCTGTTCTCCAGTGGTCTCATTAATCTCCCTGATCGGGAGGTTATGTGGCCCAGAGTTGCAAAGCTCATAGAGAAGTCCCCTGTTCCCTGGATTCAGAGTGACTCAAAGGGCAAGAGTCAAATATTGTTTTTTTTTTGGCCCTTTTCATTTAACTTTAATTTTCAATCCTAATCTGAAACAACCAGCAAATAAATTTTAACAGCCATATATTAAGAGTACTGCACTTTAATGTCTATAAGTTTATAATTATTTACATTTTATTAATTGGGATCTTATTATTCTGTCTGTCTTGTAGTTGATGACTTATTTTCTTAAATTAACCCATGTTGTGTTCTTAAAGCAACACTTCTGTAAAACACCAACAGGGAATCTTTAGATCACTTAAAAAGAAATTAAAAAATAAAATTTTTTAACAAGAGTAAAAATACTTAGTTCATGTAATAGCTACCCTGAATTTTTTGGTGAGTTATATTTTATATCACCTTTTTGAGATCCTAGTAATCTTGACAGAAAAAAAAATTTGAACATAACTTTAAATGAAATAAAATCTGACCTACTGCTTTCGTAGTCATTCTCACATGTAGTAAGATGGGACAAAGAGTCTTATCTCAGGTAAGCAGGGCTCCTTATAAATCTTAAATGCTTTAGTTCTCAAGCTGATCTTTTTTTTAAATATCATTTTACAAAGTTTACATAAATTGTTTGAGGTCACATGAACATTAGCTCACACCATATGATATCACATTTAAAACATGAATTAAAGTACGGCTGAAAGATTTTAACCTTTACATAGATTAGGGTCTCATTAACTTAAAAATACATTTAAATTGTTCCACAATGTAAAAAGTAACATAAAACTTTACATATATTATTGACAACAGGTAAATAAATCCCCAATATATATTTTATTACCATACAACTTCAGAACACCTGCTTGATATAATGCTCTTTTAAAGTTTCTACCTTATCGAGTTGTATAACTGGAAAATATGAGCACATTAATAGCATCACAATTGCATTGAAGTTTCTACATTAACCAAGTTTAGCTTTTAAAGAAATGGCAGTACAGTGCTCTAAAATAACAGTTCTTATTTAAACATTTGTTTAATTTTTATGGTTGCTTGCTCTAGAAAATTTAAATCTTAATAAACTTAATGTTATGGGTAAACTTATGTTTAAGAAATTTTTGTCTCTTTTACACATGACTGATTTTTACAATCTTATACAGACTTTAGTACAAACTTATACAGACCTTAGTATATCAATCAGATATCAAACAAAAGTACTCATGAATGAGTAATCCCATATCAAATTTACTTTACTTATTTATCAAAATATTAGACAAATTTTTTGAACACTGTAAACCATTTTTTTGATTGAAAGAAAAGTCCTGGAACAAAGGCATATTAGACCTTTTGTAGACATTAATAGTTTATTAGATTTTTGAACACCTAGAAAAACTTGTAAGCTTAAATTTAAAGACATTTATATTTATCTGTTTACCCAATTTAAATTGAAACATTTAAATCACGTGAATTAAAGATCTTTGGATCCACATTTTAAAATTGTTTTTATGAGTTCTTTTTAATATGAGTGCTCCTTATATAAGTTAATTTGTGTATCATATATATGATATATGGATATATATATATATATATATATATATATATATATATATATATATATATATATAGACATACAACACATAA
The DNA here is from genome assembly GCF_048772815.1 of Callospermophilus lateralis. Lineage (NCBI taxonomy): Eukaryota > Metazoa > Chordata > Mammalia > Rodentia > Sciuridae > Callospermophilus > Callospermophilus lateralis. The sequence continues at coordinate 38,762 of NW_027513102.1, forward strand.
CAAATTGTGCACACATAATAAAAGTGAAGGCCTTGTAGCTTTTCACAGGTGAAATATCCATTGCAATGATTTAAAAATTCCACAGTTGGTCAAAGATATTACTGATCAGAAAAACATTAAACTAGGTCTGTAGGAGCAAAATCATGAGCTCAAAAAATAAATAAAGAACCTAAGGAAAAAATTATGAGTCCTAGAAAAATGACTGGCCAGTAATTGGTAAATACCATACAATTTACCTTTTTTTTCCCTTAGGCCTCAAATAAGTCTCCTACTAAGCTTACAGGCTTCTTTCATTTGCATTTCAAAATAAGTCCTGGCTGAGGTCTGGAAGAAGAAGGAAAAAAGGCTATTCTGAGCAGAAACCTTAGGCCTAAGGTATTTTAACCATAATTTTCATGTTAGGATGTTGAAAATTATGATACAAGTTTAAGATACGATTCACAAAATTTTATATCTTTACAAGTTGTTTTGTCAACAGATATCATACTATGATTTATTATCCTTGTCCAAATAAATGCACTGGTACACACAGTGACATTTTCCCAGGCTACCTAATTTAAAATTGGTGAAAAAAAGACTGAATGATTGGGAAGTTACTTGCCAACTTGGAAGTAGAGTTCTTTATTTTCCATCCTAAGTATTTAAGTTCTCTGGCATGAATTATCTGAAACCATGAACTAAACAAATACCTAAACCCGACTTTTAACTGCAAGATTGTGGAATGCTTCAAAAACCCATTCAGATACCAGATTGGTACAATGAAACATCATCATTTAGACACATATTCAGCTAAGATCATTTCCAAGAAACAATTTATAATATTAACACATTATTGCGCATGTCTTAAAGGGCTAGAAAAAAGGCACAAGACAGACAGAAATGAACTCCAGACAATGGCTGACAGACAGAACCCTTTAAAACAGAGCAAATAAGAGAAAAATCTCCTTCTCCAGTGGCACCACAGATGTCCCCACAAGGGGACCAAATGTTTTCACAGAGGAGCTACCTGAAATATAAAATAAAGTGTCTCCATGGCGACTTTACTGCATTTAGTGTCCCCTTTTTGTTTTTCTCTTTTTTTAAGAAGACAGAGGTGGCATTATCCTTGCAGTGCAGGGAACGAAGGAGGGAATTCCCTTAAGCAACAGGGCTTCGGCAGATACTGGGAGATACTCAGTTCTTCATTCCCCAGCAGGCATTACCATCTGCACTGGGTGTGCTCCAGGCAGCCAGCTAGGGCCTTCTCTCATTCTGCTTAACAAATGGTGGTAAAGTTCATCACAGTTCCTTAAAACACAGTCCAAAGGGGTGTCAGGCTTACTTGCTTTGTTACCCATTTTCACGTTCAATATCCTTAAGATTTTATCACAGAAATCACAAAACAAAACGCACAAAAACAAACAAACAAAAAACATATAGAACACAGAACAAAACACACACACACACACACACACACAAAAAAAAAAAAAAAAAACAGAATCCCGGTGCCAAAACAGAAAAACAGATGAGCAATTCAACGTCTTGCTAAAGCTCTGGGGTAGGAGCGCATGCGTGTCCCTCGGCACCTCTCTAACCTTCCAGAGGAATTCCCTACAGAACGGAACAGAGGACAGAACGATTCTCATTACTATCCTGGACAGGAGTGAATGTGAGCCTCCCCAGGCCACCTCTCTGTCATTAGAAGAGATCTCCCTTAACCATATATAAGATGTTATCAAGGTGCCACTTACCTATGGAGGCCTCCTCCACCAGGTACTTGCTAATAGTTTCAGTGCGGTGGTTCACTGCAGTGCTCCCCAGACCGATGGCTCACTCCAAGGCCTTGGAACATCTCAAGTTGTGCACCCCCTAGAGTGGCTCCCCAGCCCGTAGCCCTGGAGGGAAGGCCAGCTTCAGAATTTTCAGCAATCTGGTCTTGTGATCTGGTCGGGCAGGGTCATCTCACTGGGGAACTCCAAAATGTTGGAATAGGATGCAAGAAAAGACCAGTGACTCCAATTAAAATCAAATTAAGGCAGGCTTATTATTAAAACTGGCCAGGCTGCCTCTCCCTCCAAAAATGGCGGGAACAAGACAGCAACACCACCTTTCCTACAGCCCAGCTATATAGCCCAGAAAGTTACACAAAAGGGGGTTACAGATAACAGAACTTTGAAAGCATCACACTGATGGTAGTTTACATTTTTTTTGCTGGCCCCAAAATCAGAAATTATGAGGACCATTAGAGACTCAGAGAGGGTCGTTGTCTGGCCTGGGAAGGCCAATATTTATTAGGTGTCACTAATGTTTCAGAGAGCACTGTTATCTGGTCAGAGAGCCAGGCATGGATGAGTTCAAGGCACGGACAGGCATTCCAAGCAGGTTCAGAATTTGCAGTAATTTATAGTAAAGCCCAAATTATCTTTTCATGGCTTTCTGGCAAGATGGCTCCCAATTCTAATAAAAGATCAGGTTGGGTCTATCAAGCCTGTCCTTTACTTTTGGAAACTCCTCTACAACCTGCAAGGTTGTGAACTCCTGACCATTTTACATTCCAGATATGTATTCACAGATTTTCTAACTCATGTCCTCCAACTGTGTCTTACTTGGGGTGAAGGTAATATCAAGGCATTGTTCTGGATGAGAGTGGGAAGATTTTTGTGTAGCACATATTTGCATACACATTTAGGAGATCACTCCTCCTAAACACTGATTTGGAACAGAAAATTCAATCTATGGGGGAGCTTCCTAGCTGAACAACATTATACATAAATACAAGTTCATTAAATAAATAGTTTTGGATCAGTGGATGATATATATTTCAAGATGGATTTAAATTGGCATATATATTGCTAGATTTTAATGTCCATGTGACTTTTGTGTTTATAATGTTTTGTGATTTATGTGGATTTATAATCAAATTTTCACAAGATTATTCTCAGAAATATTCATCCAACTTAAATACATACTTTTTTCCTAGTACTGAAAAGTAACTTCAGTGAATGGTGGATAAAAATCCTAATATTTCTACAGTAACTGACCCAGATTAACATCAATGCAATTAGATTCCTATGGGACATGATGTGTATTTTGATGTTCATTTTTATTCAACATTGGTACATTACTATTTCTGCAGTTTATGCACATTATATATAGTATGATATATAATGTTCAATCACTTCCTTCTTGAGAACACATGTATTCTTACAGGTTTCTTGACTATTCTTTTCATGAGACTTCTTTCCAAACACACTATTGTTGATTTCCATAATCACTTTTGAAACAAAACTCACACACCTTTCAGGATAAACCACAACCATAATATTACCATTAGATGTATAACTGGTTGCAGTGAATGATTGTATATCAATATGAGATTTCTTTTATATTTTCAGATATCAATTCAATCCATTATTTAAAGTAGAGCAAGTTATATTATTTACACACAGTATGGTTTATTCATGCATTATCTGCATATTCATAGACACAGGGTACACCTATTTGTACCCTCAATAGTAATTTATACATCTACAAAATATTGCTACAGAAATGGTGGAAGAAATACTCAAGTCACCTGATCTACATATACATTTTATCACAATAATATTCTGGACACAAAATGCAAAGGTCACACTTATGATTTTACCAAAGCCTAAATAAAAAGTGAGCATGGATTAATAAAAACATCCATGTCCTGGTTACCTAATGCTCTCAAAAGTCAATCCAATTTGTGACAACATATTAGTTTCTGCCTAAGGTTATATATTCAGACTCAAACCGTTGAAAATGTCTAAACAAATTACACACTTCATACTTTTACTGACTTCCTAATGTCTCTATTTATATCTGCTTTCCTACATATTTTCCCCAATTCGTCATTGTGACTGACTCTTTACATGTGCTGACATTCACATTCACTCTCTACCCGAAACCTTATTTGTAAAGAACTTTTGGTACAAATCCTATACTCATTCTTCTTTCTAAACCTACTGACTATCTTGCTAATCCTACAGACTATCCCTTTTTTATTGGATATTCTGTATGTTATTCAATCATCTAGTGTATACGATCCTATTTCTTTGTATATCAATTTATCTGAGACATCTGTGCAGAATATAATTCAAAGCAAAGTATGTTACTCAAGGGCCCAAAGTCCTACTTGGCTTCAAGTCTTCCCTAGATTTCTGTTTCCATACTTATATTTCACCTATATATTCTTGTAAATATCTCAGGTTCCCAATACCGTTATTCATCCAGCAGAATGATTCCTAACGCAAATAGAACATGATATTAACATTAACCATACACTGTTCCCTCAATCTAACTTTACAGCAGTGCAGGGATAGAGTTGGTCTTACAATCCAGGAATATAGGGGATCTTCCACCTGCTGAGAATCTCAAAGATCCATGCAGAAATTATCCCTGAAGAAGATATAGAATGCTATGAAGGACCTGAGAGAGCAAAAGTCATTTTCCATGGCAAACAACCTGGTCAGGATGAAGAGATGTGTCTGAATAAGCCTCTCACATTTTAATGTAGACAAAATGGACCAAATCAACCCTGTGTGGAGATCTCTCTCCCAGTACCTATTGTTGATATACCATTCTAACTTGTGAAAGTGTCACAGGAAGTAGGGGCAGCCTCCATCTCATGGGACCTTAGGAAGAAACTGTTAGGACAAAGTGTTTTCCAAGGCTGTGAGCTCATTCAGTTCATGAAGGAAGTGACCTACCTCACTTCTTTGTGATGGAACTCTCTGAACTTGGGATCCCGGAAACCAGGCACCCAGGGTCAGGCCCAGTAACAGTCACAGAGATCTCACTTTTTTGGATTTATCATGGAAAGAGTCAGTCTTTCTTGGTACTTACAGATGTGAAGATGGTCAAATGCCAGAAAAAATCTGAAGAGGTGTCTTCAGTGAGAATGCAGGTAGTGGCGGCTCAAAGCTGGCTCCTGACAACTTCACAGAGTGGGCCAAGGAGTCCAGATTTGAGAACAGACAGGCCATTTCGGGTGAACAAAGAATGGCTCACCAGGCAGAGGACACTCCGGTTAGTAACAGACCTTCTTGGGGGAAGGAGGTGCATTTGTGGGAATGAGTGTGGGTTTGTGGTTTTGTCTCATGTTCTGAGAATAGGTAGGAAAGTTGGTTTGTTTGGTTTGGAGTGGACTGTTTCTATTAAGTCATTTGACAAGGCAAGTGTTTCTATGTCTGTGTATCCCACTGTGTCCGTGGGTGTAGACATTACAAAAGAAAATGCATCAATGGATGTGTCCTGTCTAGGAGAAAGCTTCCCAACATTCACGCTGCCCAATTTATAAAAGGACAGAGGGTTGCCTTATTTGTGGGCAAGACCTGAAATCTTCCTAAGTTCCTGTTTTCTTCCTGAATTCTGGCCACTCTCCAGAATAGGCTCATGATTTTGTGACCAAGATAGGTACCACCTCCAAGCTCTGTGACTTGGCCATGTACTGGATAGCTGAAGGGAATGGCGAGAATCTCAGAAAACTCAGATATCAATGTTACCAGGAAAGTCTCAGTGGAGAAACCCTGCTTTGGGACTTTTGCTTACCTATTGTTCTATAGCACTGAATGTCAGGAAGGTCTTTGCCTAAGGCCACCCCGTTGTGAAGCCTGAATAAAACAGTTCTCTAATGTAAATGAATGGGCATCACCTGTCCCTTTTTGAGTAATTGATTTCGAAAGGGATGTGTCTGAATCAGCCTGTTGGCCCTGTGTGAGGCTGTGGCTTAGATTCTCAGCACCTGATGGATCTAAAGAAAGATGCCATGTGTGCATCCAAAACCAAAATGGCCAAAAGTGTACTCATTATGGATGAAGTCTCTCGCCTTCCTCTGTAAGTTTCCTGACCTCCATAAGGTGAGAATAGGAATCCTTTGGGTCAAATGAGTTTTTCAAAGCCCTTCAGAGTCTAGCCCATTGGTGCTTGGGTTTTCTCATGACCCCAATCCACATGAAGAATCTAAACCCCACAGTCAGTAGGCCTCAAATTGGAGAAGTGGAACAGTAATAATGGTAGGCCTATTTGATCACTCCTGGTTCAGAGGAAGGGTTTCCAGGCCACCCTGACTTTAGGCAAATGACGGGCAAGGGAGCTTATTTTGGACACTGTCTTGTCCAGCGCCCCTCATAGAAACCTCCAGCTAGAGGTTATGATGAGTGTCTATGTGGAAAAGATGAGGGCCATATGGGAGTGTTTTCGTTAAATTTTGGTCATTTGTGTGGCGATTGGAAGAAATCACTGGGTCCACCTGGGCTTGAACTCTAGTGTGAATCCCTATAGAGACTGAATTCTGAAACTGACCTCAGAGAAGTATTGCCATGAGCTTTGTTGGGATTTTAGGAGCCCACGCATGAGAGTAGCCCTTATAAACTTAGATCAAGGCCACAGAGCACTGGGAATCTCAGCCAAGATAATCCATGATTTTCTTCTTAAAGTCTTGGCAGCCATAGCTGAGAGTCAAAACACACATGTACCTCACATTGTAGACTTCAATTGGACTGGCTTCATGTGACCTTTTGACAACTCTTTGGGAAGCCTTGCCTATGAGAGTTCTCCAGAGTTTCATTGAAATGAGCTTCCTCAACATTTAATGGTTTTTGAAAACCACAGTTCCTCCAACTTCATCCTCAAAAAAATGGCTAGATAAACACCATGAAATTTTTGGAATTCCCATGACCAGGTGGCACTGGAGAATCTTTGGATGTCCTATTGCTAATCATGAGTGTATCAGACAGTGCCTTGACTGACTAGGTTTCTTGAAAATTGTGTAGAACAGAGATGCCAGTAAGTTGGAGCCTGCAAATTAGTGGGCCTAGAGCAGTGGTGTGAAGGTGTGTGATAAAATGTGTGGTGGGGCCATGTGGATCTGCCACTGGCTTCCAAATGGCTTGTGAATGACATGGTACAGCCAGCAGAACCTTCCATGTAAAGGCATCTTTTTGTATAGGGAGATTTCAAGGCAATGTTCAGAATCAGGTTGCTATGGACAAAGGGGCAACCCATGTGGGATAGAATCCTGGTTGGTGCATTCACATGCAGACCATGACCTCCACACGTGACAGAACTCCCTCCAGCACTGTGTCCCAGTTGATCTCCTTGTATTTCATGAAGAAAATACCAAAGTCCCAGTGCAGCAGCAAGAACCACCACGAAAAGTGGAGGAGGACCAAATGGCTTCACAGTTCACACGGTGAGTCACTTAGCTCCCAGTGGCCATAGTTTAACTACAAAGAGAGTATTCGCACTGCTGCCTCATGTTCATTGGAAAATTAGAAACAATGTCCTCCAGGTCACATAGATGCAGACCCAGCTTTGATGGTCTCACTAGAAAGTAAGCTAAAGCTACTGACAACAACATATATTTCAAGTGCCCAACCTCAGAGGCAGTTTATCAAGAAGTCTTTAGGCCAGCAGAACTCCATGTTTGTGGAGTGTTTACCATGTGCCTTACTTTTGGAAACTGCTCTACCACTTCCAAGTTTGTGAAATCCTGAGTATATTCCATTCCACATATGCATTCACAGATTTTCTAACTCTTCTCCTCTAATTGTGTCTTACTTGGGGCGAAGTTAATGTCAAGGCATTGTTGTGGATGAGAGTGGGAAGATTTTTGTGTAGCACATATATGCATACACATTGGATTCATTTTCCAATTTTCCATTCGAAATACTTAATCCCTGACACTAACTCATAAACTACTAGACTCTGACTGCTAATCCTAATATGATGAAGAAAACTAACCCAAACAGAACAGAAATACAAGCAGTTCAAACAAGGCATGGTGTATATTTGGACTTGCCATTTGCATTATGAAGGGTAGGTGTTATAAATCTAGTTAATTTTTAATTGAAATAGTTCTCCTTGTGTTTTTAAAGTTAATAAATATATAAATTCCTGTCTCCCTTTCCCTGTAGCCTATTCAGAACATGTATTTTTAAATGCACATATAGAATCCTACCTGGTATCACATGTACATTCTTGTGAGGTGGCTGACTTGGCAGATACAAATTATGAGAAGAGATCACTCCTCCTAAACCCTGTTGGATCTTAAAATTCAACCTATGGGTGAGCTTCCTAGTTGAACAACATTAAACATAAATCCATGTTCAGTAAAAGAAATATTTTTGCATCTGTGGATGATATATATTTCATGATAAATTTCGATTGGCATATATATTGGTAATTTAATGTCTCTGCATGTGTGTTTTTTGTATATATATACTCTCCAGATTTTTCAAAATATGAAATATATGTGTCTTATATACACTCCCTAAATTCATTCATGTTCATGTGTATGGATTTATAATCACGTATTCACAAGATTATTCTCAGAAATATTCATCCACCTGAAATACATATTTGTTACCAGTACTGAAAACTAACTTTAGTTAACTTTGCATACAAATACTAAATTTGTACAGTAACTGACCCAGTTTAACATCAATGCAAGTAGATTACTATGGGACATGATGTGTATTTTGACATTCATTTTTATTCAACACTGCTACATTACTATTTCTTCAATTTATGCACATCATAAGATATATATTTCATCCACAAGTTAGCAAACTTATAGGCATTTGTTTCACTTTCAATAAATTCCTGCTTCAGAACACATGGATTCCTCCAGGTTTCTTGTCTGGTCTTTTCATGAGACTTCTTTCCAAACACATTATTTTCAACTTCCATAATCAATTTTGAAGGAAAACTCACACACTCTTCATGATAAATCATAATCCTAATATAACGTTTATATGTTTTACTGGTTGGAATGAATGTATGTATATCAATATAAGATTTCCTTTATATTTTCAGATATCAATTGAATCCATTATTAAATTTGGAATCCATTATATTATTTATTCACAGTATTGTCTATTCATGCATTATCTCTATATTCATATCACAGGGTACACCTATTTTTACCCCCAATAATAATTTGTACATTTCGACACAGAAGCAATGGTCACACTTATTATTTTACCAATGTAAATGTCAGGCGAGCATCGGAGGAAGAGACTACCAGGGACTGTCTAATGCAACAGCCAAAAGTTTATGGGGGTCCAACATGCTGGGGCTCACAGATCCCTTGAATAGAGCAGAGAGCCCTGAGAACAGCTTAAGCAGAGCTTATATACTTTCCTTGAAGAGGGCAGGGAGGGAAGATTATTGATGGGTCAGCGCGAGTGGGCAGTTTGCGTGCAAATGGGTGAGGGAGTACATTCTGCAGTTTTGCAGTTGGTACAGAACATTCAGGGAACAAGATTAGCGAACAGTTCTCAAGATATCAACAGTGTTTTGTTAAGCATACCGTAAAACTGGAAGTGACAATTACCTATTTTATTTACCTTTCATTCCCCACTTTCTTTTGGTTACATTAAATCATAATAGTGATCATTGAGGATGTCACATTTTATGTTTGCTAGTGTGGTATATTGATTTCTGATTACCATAAGTTTAACTTGTCCAATTTGAGCTTGGAGAAAGGAAACTACACGGTTGAGCAAACAGGGTCCTACAGTTAGCAATAATGTGAGGATTATTAATGGACCGGCCAGGGCTGATAAAAGCATAGTTACCCAGGGGGACTCTGTGAACCAAGACTCAAACCACCCTTTTTGGGCCTCTCTCTCTTGTTGATGCTCTTCAATGCGTCTTCTTAATTTAATCATAGATTCTTTTACAACTCCAGTATGGTAGGCATAATAACAACATTCTTCCCTCAATGCAGGACAAAGGCCCCTTCTCTCATGAAGAGGAGGTCGAACCCTCGCCTGTTCTGTAAAACAACTTCAGAGAGAGAGGTTAAAGATTCTTGTAAAGCTGTGATGGTGGTTTTTTAATATCTTTAAGTTTTGATCTATTGCTGCTTCTAATTGGGTCATTTGTTGTGTCCCATGGATTAGGGCAGTGGTTCCTGTGCCCTTCTCTGCAGCAACTACTATTCCTCATAGGATGGCTAAAGTGAAGGATACAGGTTGCCAGCGGAACCGGGTTGTATGCCCCCCTATTTGAAATTTAAATGATCCTGCCTCATGATAGAGCACTCGGGGAAACATCTGCACCATTACATAATTAATCACATCTGTTGATAATTTTATGAATAAACAATGTTTAAGTATATAGAATTATACTGTTGTAGGTATGGACAAGGCAAGGCACCTAAGATAGCACCAAAGATAGGGAAACAGTCCTATTTGGTTGCAACCGGATATAGAGGGCATTGCTTCTGTTGTAATCAATTAATCCCCTGAATCCCAAGTTTAGGTAGTTTCAGAATTTTGTACCCAACATGTAAGGGAAAAGACTCAGAAATTCACAGTCTGCAGAAGTTCACAAAAAGCAGTTTTTGGTTCTGTTTTTATTTTCCTCTTCTCTGGGAAAGATAACTTATTAAGGACACCTGGGAGGGGGAGAGCTTTTTTCTTCTCTTTTATTTTCTCCCTGCCAGCTGTTACCATGGAGCCCAGTTGGTAACTTCTTTATCTTGGAAATGTAGCCATCTCTGGAAGCCTCAGCTCAAGGCCAGAGGCCTTGTTCACATATTTTGTGAAAAACTAGTAAGGGGGTGTCTAGCTTAGAAGGGCTGATTTTTCCAGCCAGTGGCCAAGTATAACAGAGCAACACGAAAAGAGGAAGTTTATCTACACTGAACTCTTTTATAAAGACTTTGTTGCTGAAAGTCCTAAAGTCAGCCACGATGAAGACTTCTGGAGAAGGCCATTTCAGATTTTTCTGTGGGCCTGGTACAGAGGGGAAGACGGGGAAGGCGGGGGGTGAGAGCAGTTCTGTGGTTCTGAGAATGAGGAAAAAGAGATATAAAAGAATAATGGGAAAAGGGTTTGGAATTTTCCTGGCAACAAAACGTGAGCAGTAGAACAGGTAGAGCAGATGGGAAGACAAGAGTGAGTATCCCAAAAAGCCTGTGAGGGACATTAAATTCTTAGTAACCTGTTTTTAGTGATGACAAAGCAACTTTAAAGGCCATTTTCATTACAACTTGGATAGGCGTCTGAGGGCACTCCTCAGCTGGTTTGAGCTTTGGGTTAGCTGGTAAGAGGACCTGGTGGGACCCGGTGTGGGCACTGACAGGAGAAGAGAGGAGTGAGTGGGTGGAAGGGTACCTCAGTACCTGCTGCCTCAGCATGGGGGCAATGGTCTGAGAACCAGAGGAGGTTTGGGGTTTTGATCTAGTAATTGGAGGGGAGAAATCAGGTTGTTGATGTGAGAGTGACAGCAGAGAATCTGGAGCAGAAGGATCTATTGGAGAAACATATTTCGTGATGTGAGCAAAGGAGGGAAAAGGCCTACACATAGGGGAATTTTCTTCAATCCTTTTGATCACTTGCCGAAGTTGAAATAGTCACACAGAATTTGAGGATCTAGAGACCCCTCTGGGGGCCATCGGTTTTGGTTGTCTAATTGGTAATATGGCCAATGCTGTGAACTGAATTTGATGAGGAGTTTGGGTTCCACCAGGCAGCCCCTGTATGCTCACATCCCCATGACTTACGGAAGAAGACGGCTTTTCCCCCACACAGCCATTGTTGTTTGTGGCTTTGATAGTCCACCGGGCAAACATAGTAATCTAGGCTAGCCAACCTGCATCAGGCTTGCGTGTTCCTACATCCATAATGTTTGTTTCCATTATCTATGGTACGGGAGAAATTTAATGGAATTTTAGTGGGATCCTCTTCATCAGAGATATCCCAATTGGAAAGACGGATACCCAGCTGACAAATATCTGGGTGGAGAGTTGGCCACCAGGTCCCTAAGGGGGCTGTATGTGAGACAGACCAAACTTCTTGTCTAATTGGATTTGTGATCAGCCATCGCTGCTGAATGGGCTGATGATGGTTAGGACTAGTGGTGGCCAAGGGGAGAGTCTATAGCCTTATCCACATTGCAAATATGCAATTTGAAAGGGTTACCAGTCTTTTCCACTTTCAAGCCAGTGTCTGGACAGGGCACAGGCTTGAGATGAGAATTAGGATCCAGGAAGTGATTCCGTCTACCTTTACCACTGTAGGTTTTATAATTAGCACCTGGTATGGTCCTGTCCAGCGGGGTTCCAGGGATGACACCTGATGTCATCTTATGTAGATGAAGTCTCTTTTTTGATATTGATGTGGAGTCTCCTCTTCACCAGGTTGGTAGGCAGTGGCCAGCTGTTTTGACAGGTATCCCTGAGTTCTTTCAATAGCTTTAAGTTTGTCAAGCAAGGGGGTGTGGAAGGGATCGGTAGGTCTTAGAGTTGTGGTTAGGTCCTTACTGGAGGAGGGGCCCCATAGAGAATTTTATAGGAGGTGAGGTTACACAAAGAAACAGAGGGAGTATTTCTTGCATGAAACAGTGCATAAGGCAGGAGCATAGTCCAATCTTTGATGCCCTCTCTAAGCTTAATTTCGTTAAGGTCTCTTTAATGGTTCTATTAATTTTTTTAACCTGTCCTGAGCTCTGCGGTCTATAAGCACAATGTAACTTCCAATTTATCCCCAGGATCCTGGCTAACCCCTTACTTACCTGGGTCATGAACGCCGGTCCATTATCAGACCCTATTACCTTAGGTAGGCCGTATCATAGAAAAATATCTTTCAGGATTTTCTACCACCATTTGTGCCTTTTTTTTTTTGTGGGGAAGGCTTCAATCCATCCTGAAAATATATCTACAAACACTAGGAGATATTGAAGTCCATATCTTGCTGGCTAAATTTCAGTAAAGTCCACTTCCCAGAATTTCCTGGTCTGGTTGCTCATAGGCGCTTTCCTACAGGAAGCTTGGAAGGGTAATTGTTCTATTGACAGAACGGACAGGGTTTTGTTACCCGTTCAGTTATGTCCTTTCGCTGTGAGTCGGTTAGTGGAAAACTCTGTTCTTGATCCTTCAGGAATGCCTGCAGTTTCTTTGGACCAAGGTGTGTGAATTGATGTACATTTTTAACGTAGTGTAGGGCTTTCTGAAATTGCAGGCTTGGCTCAGTGAAGTTGAGGAGTTCAGTGCCAGTGTCGTAAGATGTTATCAAAAGCTTGCTGGTGCTCAGGGGTCCATTGGAATTGGGCATCTCCCTTTAACAGCGGGTATAAAGGAGAAGTTAAGGACACAAACACAGGAATCCATAACCTGCAAAACCCAGTAGTCCCAAGAAACTCTTTGTGTTGTCTGCTGCTGGGGGGGGGGTATCTGCACAACCGTTTGTTTTCTGGGCTCAGTGAGCCAACGTTTACCACCTCTAAGGGAATAGCCCAGGAAGACTACTTCTTGCTGGCAAATTTGGGGTTTTTTGGAAGAAGCTCTATACCCGAGTTGAGCAAGCTTACATAATAGTGCTTGGTTCCCAGACTCACAGTTTTCCTTGGTGTTGGCTGCAGTAGCAGGTCATCCACGTATTGAAGCTGGGTGACTTCGGGGTGCATAGTTCTGAAGTTGTTGACATCTCTGTGGAGGGCTTCATCAAAGAGAGTGGGGGAGTTTTTGAACCCCTGTGGGAGTCTAGTCCATGTTAGTTTACCATACGTTCCGGTTTCTGGGTCTACCCACTCAAAAGCAAACAGAAACTGACTGTCTTTATGCAGAGGCATGCAAAAGATAGCATCTTTATGTCCATACCATTTCTACTCAGGGTTCAGAGTGATAAGCAGATTGTACAAATTATTTACCGTGGGGTGAATGTCCTGCACTCTGTTGTTGATCTCTCTTAGGTCTTGAACGGGGATAGTCCCCAGTTCCTGGATTTTTTAGTGGTAGCAGGGGAGTGTTCCAGGCCGATTGACAGGGCCTTAGGACCCTAAAGCCAGATATTTCTGAATATGGGGCCTTAACCCATCTTTAGCATTTTTGCTCAGAGGATGTTGTTTGACATTGATTGGGGAGGCTGAGGTTTTTAACTCCACTGTTCTTGGAGGTTGTTTCATGGCTAGTCCTAACCCAACAATTTTTGCCCAGGCATCTGGGTAATCTGTTATCCATTTCTGGGGTAGCTTGCCTGTTTGATCATTCTTGGGGTGTGTGAAAATTGGATGTTCATCTTTGACTGACATTTATAAAGCCATGACTATAGGAGTTTTTAATGAAGGATTTAGAAATTTCATTTTGGGGCCTTCAGGGTTAAAAGTTGTTTTGGCCCGGAGCTTACTGAGCAGATCTCTGCCCATCAATGGGGCCAGGCATTCTGGGATTACTAGGAAGGAATGTTGGATTTTTCCTTTCCCCATGTCCATGGTCCTCTTAGTTGACTAAGTCTGATATTTACTGCTGTTAGCCCTTTGAACTAGAGACCTTTTATTTGATAGAGGGCCCAGTGGGGCCTTAAGGGCTGAGTATACTGCTGCTGTATCCACTTCAAAGTTTATGGGGTCCCCTTCACTTCAAAAGTTACCCTGAGCTCGGGGAAGGGATCTGAGCAACGACATTCTCAGTCAACCTCCAGAGTCAGAAAGGCTGTCTGGCGTGGTTGTCTCTTTCTAGGGCACTTTTTGGCTCAGTGTCCTTTTTCTTTACAGTAGGCACATTGATCTGAGGCCAAGGGTGGCCTCTGGTGGGGACCCAGGTATCGTTTCTTGTCTCCCTGTTTCTTAATTTCTGGCCTATTTATTGTTGTGACCAGGACCTTAGTTAATACCTTCATCTGTCTTTTTCATCTGTCATCCTCCCTTTGCTCCCTTTCGTTCTCTCTGTTTCTCTCTTATAGGATACTTTCTCGGCTACCCTGAGTAAATCTCTCAAAGTCATATCTTGTAATCCATCTAAGTATTGTAACTTTCTTTTAATATCCAGATCAGCTTGCCCAATGAAGGCCATCATGACATATGTCTTTTGATTCTCTGCCTGAAGATCGAAAGGAGTATATCTCCTATACGCCTCCATAATTCTCTCTAGAAACATAGAGGGATATTCATCAGGCCCTTGAATAATCTCTCTTACCTTGGCCAAATTATTTGGTTGGCTAGCGGCCGGTTGGAAACCCACTATTAGGGCCCGGCAATAAGTGGACAGATGCTCCCTACCTTCAAAGGTGTCGGGGTCCCAGTTGGGTCAGTTCAAGGGTAAGCCGGCTTTGATTATGTTGGGAAGTTGTGTTGGTCACCCATCTGGTCCGAGGATATTTTTTTCTAGCTTCCAGAAAGTTTCTCTCTCGTTCCTCTGTCATGAAGAGAATCCCTAGGATTTGTTGGCAGTCATCCCAAGTAGGCAGGTGTGAAAACGCCAGGGAGTTCTTTGAGTTCTTTTAGCCGGGCCAGCTTTCTCCAGGGAAGGAGGGGCTGTGTGTGTGACAAGGGGGAGTCATCTGGTGGGCGCTGGGCCGGCCTAGCTTTCTCCAATGGCGGAGAGGCTGAGTCAGCAGCAAAGGAATCACTTAGAGGTTGTTGGGGGTTGGTGGACGACAGCAGCGGATAAGAAGGGTAGGAGAGTCCAGTAGAGTCTTGAGACTCAGGGAGAACAGAGGTTGGAGGAGGAAGAGCAGAGGGTTTGTGAGATAGAATCATGGTGGAAGGAGTAGGAGTGGGCGCAGAGACAAAGAAAGGCTTCACCCATGTAGGAGGAGATTTGCAGAGGTCCTGCAAAGTTAAGATATATGGCTGTTGATCTGGATGTCTATGTGGCCCCGGTTGAAAGACAAAATCTCTGACGTTTCAAATTAGTGGGAAGTAGATGTTTCTAGGGGCTATCCAACTCCAAAGGTGGGTCATTCTGAGGCACAGAGGGTCTGCCAGGTCCAGCAATTTACTGAAAAAGAAAGATTCTGGGCCTTGCACAGACTTTGGTCCAGTGATCAAGGGTCAGGAAGAGAGGTGTTGAAGTGCTCTGTCCCAAAATGAGAGATACACAAACAGTGAAAGAAATCACACACTACACTGACAAGACAAGACAATAAAGACAGGCAATGGACGTCCAATACTGAGGCCAGGACTGAGTAGCCGGCAAAACCTGATGGGCTGGCAATACTGAATCCGAAGCAAAATATCACTGAGTCAAGGAGACTATTGTTCCTCTATTTCCTGAGTCCTCTGGGGCATCCCCCAGGGACGTGGCCTGTGGCTCTGTGACACGTATGTCAGCCTCTGTCAGAGAGAGCTCACGCTCATCACCAATAGCCATTTTGCCAAGCCCTAACCTGAAACCTAAAACCAAAAAGAGTTCCCTTACTTACCCTGAAAAGAGCCCCTTGGGGATCTTTCATCCGCCGCTGCCGGATCTTGCTCCTGCCTCCAGATGTAAAGGTCGGGCAAGCATCAGAGGAAGAGACCACCAGAGGAATGTCTCAAGCAACAGTAAATGGTTTATTATGGGTCCAGCATTCTGGGGCTCAGAGCTCACTTGAATAGAGCAGAGAGCAATGAGAACAGCTTAAGCAGAGCTTATATGCTTTCCTTGGAGAGGGCAGGGAGGGAAGTTTATTGATGGGTCAGGGCAAGTGGGTGGTTTGCGTGCAAACGGGTGAGGGTATACATTTGCAGTTTGGCAGTTGGGGACAGCACATTCTGGAAACAAGATTAGCAAACAGTCCTCAAGACTTCAACAGTGTTTTGTTAAGCATACAGAAAAACAGTAAGTAACAAGTACCTATTTTATTAACCTTTCACCAAAGCCTAAATGGAAAGTGAGCATGGATTACTAAACACATCCATATCCAGGTTGCCTAACGCTCTCAAATCAATCCTATTGGTGACTACATATTTGTTTCTTCTTAAGATAATATATTCAACCTCAACCCTGTTGAAAATGACTAATCCTATCACTCACTTTATATTTTCCTTATTTCCTAATGTCTCTATTGATATCTGCTTTCCTACATATTTTCCTCAGTTCATCATTGTGACTGACTCTTCACATGTGCTGACATTTACATTCACTCTTTATCCGAAACCCTATTGCTAAAGAACTTTTGGTCCAAATCCTATACTCACTCTTTTTTCTAACATACCGACTATCTTCCTAATCCTAAAGACTATCCCTTTTTGACTGGATGATCTCTTCGACAAGCAATCATCCAAGGTGCAAGGTCCTATGCTATTGTATATTGATTTATCTGAGACATCTGTGCAGAACATAATTCAAAGCTAAGTATCCCAATCAACAGCCCAATGCCCTTCCTGGATTCAAATCTTATCTAGATTTCTGTTTTCAAACTTATATTTCACCAATATATTCTTGTAAATATTGCAAGTTCCCAATACCATTATTCATTAAGCAGAATGATTCCTAACTCAAATAAAACATGTTATTAAGCCTAACCATACATTGTTCCCTCAAACTAACTTTACAGAAGAGCCGAGACAGAGTTTCTCTTACAATACAGTAATGTAGGGGATCTTCCACCTGCTGAGAACATCAAAGGACCATGCAGAAATTATACCCTGAAGAAGTTGCAGGCAGCTATGAAGGACCTAAGAGGGGAAAAGTCATATTCCCTGGCAAACAACAGGGTCAGTATGAAGCGATGTGTCTGAATCAGCCTCTCCTTTCGTAATGTAGAGAACTGATGAAACCATGCCTGTGTGGAGAGCTGTTTACAGGTGCCTATGGTTGATATACCATTCTAACTTGTGAAAGTGTCAAAGGAAGTAGGGGCAGCCTCAATTTCATGGGACCTTTCGAAGCAACTGTTAGGACAAAGTGGTGGCCAAGGTAGTGACCTCATTCAGTTCCTAAAGAAAGTGACCTCACCTCTCTTCCTTGGTGATCAAAAAATCTGAAATTGTGATGCAGGAAGCCAGGCACCCAGAGCCAGTCCCAGTCCCAGTCCCAGTGGTCTCACTTGTTTGGATTTACCAAGGACAGAGTCAGTCTTCCTTGGTACCGACTGATATGAGGATTGTCAAATGGCAGAAGAGCTCTGAAGAGGGGCCTTTCCTGAGAAAGCAGGTATTGGTTCACCACTGGCTCCTGACAACTTCACAGTGTTGACCAAGGAGACCAGATCTGAGAAAGGACAGGCCATTTCAGGGGAACATAGTATGGCCCACCAGTTAGAGGACACTCCAGATAGTCACAGACCTACTTGGGTTAAGGAGGTGCCTTTGTGGGTGTTCAGTGAGTTTGTGCTTTTCTCTCATGTTCTGAGAATAGATAGAAAAGGCAGTTTTTTTGGGTTGGAGTGGACTGTTTCTAGTAAGTCGTTTGACAAGGCTAGTGTTTCTAAGTCTTGAGTATCCTACTGTGTCCGTGGTTGTAGACATTAGAAAAGAGAAGGCATCAAAGGATGTGTCCTGTCTAGTAGAAAACTTCCCAGCATTCATCCTGCCTAATTGAAGAATGGACTTTGGTTTGCCTTATGGATGGGCAACACCTACTAAATTCCTAAGTTCCTGTTTTCTTCCTGAATTCTGGCCACTCTCCAGAATAGTCTCATGGTTTTGTTTCCAAGATATGTACCACCTCCAAGCTCTGAGACATGTCCATATACTTGATAGCTGAAGAGAATGGGAACATCTTAGAAAACTCAGATATCAG
Organism: Callospermophilus lateralis; assembly: GCF_048772815.1. Taxonomy (NCBI): domain Eukaryota; kingdom Metazoa; phylum Chordata; class Mammalia; order Rodentia; family Sciuridae; genus Callospermophilus; species Callospermophilus lateralis. Next base: position 57,219 of record NW_027513102.1, read on the forward strand.
TGTGACCCGGAAATTCTCAGTGGAGAAACCCTGCTTTGGTTCATTTGCTTACCTATGGTTCTGTTGTCCTGAATGTCAGGAAGGTCTTTGCCTCAGGCCACCCCTTTGTGAAGCCTGAAGAAAACAGTTTTCAAATGGAAATGAATGGGCATCACCTGTGGATCTTTGCTTAATTGCTTGTAAAAGGATGTGTCTAAATCAGCCTCTTGGCCCTGTATGAGGTTGTGGCTTAGATTCTCAGCACATGATGGATCTAAAGATAGATTGCATGTGTGCAATCAAAACAAAAATGGCCAAAATCTGTCATTGTTGATGAGTCTCTTGCCTTCCTCTGTTAGGATTCTGACCTCTATCAAGTGAGAATAGGGATCCTTTAGGTCAAATGAGTTCTTTGAAGAACTGCAGAGGTGCTTGTGTTTTCTTGTGACTCCAAATCACTTAAAGAATCTATCCCTGAGAGTCAGTAGGCCTCAAATTGGAGAAGCAGGCCTATTGGATCACTCCAGGTTCACAGGAAGGGTGACCATGCCACCCTGACTTTAGGCAAATGAGGGGCAAGAAAGATTATTTCGGACACTCTCTTGGGATGCGTCCCACATGAAAAACTCCAGCCAGAGGTAATGATGAGTGTCTCTCTGGAAGAAGGTGAGGACCATGTGGAAGTGTTTTGGTTTTAATTGTAGTCATTCGTGTGGCAGTTGGAAGAGATGACTGGATCCACCTGGGCTTGAACTCTGGTGTCATTCCCCTTAAACACTCAGTTCTGGATCAATCATCAAAGAAGTATTGCCATGAATTGTGTTAAGAATTTAGGAGGCCATGCATGAGAATCTCCATTGGAAACTGAGATCTAGTCCTAGGGTGGCTTTCCACAGAGCACTGGGAATCTCAGCCAGGATATCAAATTATTTTTTTCTGAAAGACTTGGAAGCCATATTTGCTAGTCAAAACACACATGGACCTCAATTGTAGACCTCGATGGGCCTGGATTCATGTGACTTTTAGGCCACTCTTTGGGAAGCCTTGCCTGTGAGAGTTCTTCAAATTTTTCATTGAAATGAGCTTCCTCACCATTGAATGATTCCTGAATGATTTGAAAGCCATAGTGCTTCCAACTTCATAATTGAAAATTGGCTAGATAAATACCATGAAATTTTTGAAATTCCAATGACCAGGTGGCAATGAAGAACATTTGGATGTCCTGTTGCTGATCACGAGTGTACCAGACAGTGCCTTGATTGACTGGTTTTGATGAAAATGGAGTAGAACAGAGATCTCAATAATTTGGATCCTGCTGAGTAGTGGGCCTAGAGCAGTGGTGAGCAAATGTGTGATAAAACATCTGAGGTGGGGCCATGTGGATCTGCCATTGGCTTCCAAATGGCTTGTGACTGACATGGTGCAGCCAGCAGACCCTTATATGTAAAGGCAACTTGTTATATGGAGAGGTTTCAGTGCAATGTTCAGAATCAGGTTGCTATGGTCAAGGGGGCATCCTATGTGGTATACAAGCCCTGTTGGTGCATTCTCCTGCAGACCCTGATCCACCACACGTGACAGAACTCGCGGCAACACTCTGTCCCAGTTGAACTCCTTGTATTTCGTGAAGCAAATACCAAACTCCGAGTGCAGCAGGAAGAAACATTAGGAAAAGTGGAGGATGATAAAATGGCTTCGCAGTCCATATGGGGAGACACTTAGCCCCCAGTGGCCACAGTTTACATACAAGAGAGAATTCAGCACTGCTGCTTCATGTTTATTGGAAAATTATAAACCATGTCCTCCAGATCACAGAGATGAAGACGCAGCTTTGATGGTCTCACTGGAAAGGAAGCTAAAGATCCTCACAAAAACATATATTTCAAGTGCCCAACCTAGAGACAGTTTCTCCAGACGTCTTTAGGCAGGCAAATCTCCATGTTTGTAGAGTTTTTACACTGTCCCTTACTTTTGGAAACTCCTCTACAATCTCCAAGGTTGTGAACCCTAAGCATTTTCAATTTCAGATATGTATTCAAAGATTTTCTAACTCTTCTCCTCTAATTGTGTCTTACTTGGGGTGAAGGTAATGTCAAGGCATTGTTCTGAATGAGAGTGGGAAAATTTTTTTGTAGTACACATTTGCATACACATTGATCCATTTTCCAATTTTCCATTCGAAATACTGAATCCCTGACACTAACTCATACCCTACTAGACTCTGACTACTAATCCTAATATGATGGAGAAAAATAAACAAAAAAAATGAAAATACAAGCAGTTCAGAGGAGGCATGGTGTATAGTTGGACTTCCCTCTTGCATGATAAAGGGTCGGTTTTATAAATCTACTCAATTTTTATTTGAAATAGTCCTCCATGTGTTTTTTTTTAAAGAGAGAGTTAGAGAGGAGAGAGAGAATTCTATAATATTTATTTTTTTAGTTATCGGCGGACACAACATCTTTGTTTGCACGTGGTGCTGAGAATCGAACCCATGCCGCACGCATGCAAGGCGAGCGCGCTACGACTTGAGCCACATCCCCAGCTCTCTCCATGCGTTTTTAAAGTTAACAAATATGTGAATTCCTGTCTCCCTTTCTCTGTAGCCTACTCAGCACATGTACTTTTTATATGCACATATAGATTCCTACTTGGTATCACACGTATATTTTTATGAGTTGGCTGACTTGGCAGAAACAAATTGTAAGAAGAGATCAGTCCTCTTAAACGCTGTTGGAACTGAAAATCCAAACTATGGGTGAGCTTCCTATTAGAACAATATTATACATAAACCCATGTTTAGTAAAATAAATATTTTTGCATCTGAGGGTGATATATATTACATGATGAATTACGATTGGCATATATATATTGATACTTTTCAATGAATTTTTGTGTTTTTTTGTCTATATATATATATATATATATATATATATATATATATATATACATACACTCTACAGATTTTATAAAATATGAAATATATTTTTCTTATATACACTCCGTAAATTCATTCATGTTCATGTATGTGGATTTATAATCAACTTTTCACAAGATTATTCTCAGAAATAATCATCTACCTGAAATACATATTTGTTTCCCAGTGCTGAAAACTAACTTCAATCAATGGTGCTTACAAATCCTAATATTTCTACAGTAACTGACCCAGTTTAACATCAATGCAAGTATATTCCTATGGGACATGATGTCTATTTTGACATTCATTTTAATTCAACACTGGTACATTACTATTTCTTCAGTTTTTGCACATCATAGGTTATATATTTCATTCACAAGTTCAGAAATTTATAGGAATTTGTTTCACTTTTAATCACTTCCTGCTTCAGAACACATGTATTCCTCCATGTTACTTGACTGGTCTTTTCATGAGACTTCTTTCCAAACACATTATTTTCGATTTCCATAATCAATTTTGAAGCTAAACCCACACACTCTTCAAGATAAACCATAACATTAATATTACCATTAGATGTATAAGTGGTTGGAATGAATGTGTGAATATCAATATAAGATTTCCTGTACATTTTCACATTTCAATTCAATCCATTATTAAAGTTGGAACCAGGTATGCTATTTATTCACAGTATGGTCTATTAATGCATTATCTCTATATTCATAGACACAGTGTACACCTCTTTGTTCCCCCAATACTAATTTATACCTCTTCAAAACATTGCTCCCAAAAATGGTAGAAGAAATAAACATGTCACCTTATCTATCTATTTATCAATATATATATATATATATATATATATATATATATATATATATATATATATATATATATATATATATATTTCTTTTTTTATCACAGTAATATTCTGGACACAAAAAACAAAGGTCATACTCATGATTGTATCAAAGCCTAAATGGAAAGTGAGCATGGATTACTAAAAACAACCATATCCAGGTTGCCTAATGCTCTCAAATGTAAATCCTATTGGTGACTACATATTTGTTTCTTTCTAAGATTATATATTCAACTTCAAGCCTGTTGAAAATGTCTAATCCTATCACTCAGTTTATACTTTGCCTGATTTCCTTATATCTCTATTGATATCTGCTTTCCTACATATATTCCCCAGTTTATCATTGTGTCTGACACTTCACATATGCTGATATTTACATTCAATGTCTACCCGAGACCCTATTGCTAAAGAAATTTTGGTCTAAATCCTATACTCACTCTTATTTCTAAACCTACTGACTATCTTCCTAATCCTACTGACTATTGCTTTTTGACTCGATGTTCTCTTCGACAATTAATCATCCAAGGTATAAGGTCCTAAACCATTGTATTTCAATTTGTCGGAGACATATATGCAGAACATAATTCAAACCTAAGAATCCCACTCAAGGACCCAATGCCCTTCTGACTTCGAATCTTACCTAGATTTCTGTTTTCATACTTACATTTCACCTATATATTCTTGTAAATATCACAGGTTCCCAATACCATTATTCATGGGGCAGAGAGATTCCTAACCCAAATCAAACATGTTATTAACCCTAAACATACACTGTTCCCTCAATCTAACTTTACAAAAGAGGAGGGACAGAGTTGGTCTTACAATACAGGAATGTAGGGGATCTTCCACCTTCTGAGAACATCAAAGGTCCATGCAGAAATGATCCCTGGAGAAGATATAGGCAGCTATGAAGGACCTGAGAGAGGAAAAGTCATCTTTTATGGTAAACAACCTGGTCAAGATGAATGGATGTGTCTGAATCAACCTCTATCTTCTAAATGTAGAGAAGATGGACCAAATCAGGCCTGTGTGGAGAGCTCTTCCCAAGTGCCTATGGTTGATATACCATTCTAACTTGTGAAAGTGTGACAGAAAGAAGGGACAGACTCCATCTCATGGGACCCTTAGAAGTTACTGTTAGGACAAAGAGGTTGCCAAGGCAGTGACCTCATTCTGTTCCTGAAGGAAGTGACCTCACTTCACTTCCTTGGTGATGGAACTCTCTGAACTTGGGATCCAGGAAGAGAGGCACCCAGAGCCAGTCGCAGTCCCAGTCCCTGTGGTCTCACTTGTTTCAATTTACCAAGCACAGAGTCAGTCTTTCTTAGTACCAACAGATGTGAGAATGGCCAAATGCCAGGAAAGCTCTGAAGAAAGACCTTTCTGAGAAAGCAGGTATTGGTTCACCGCTGGCTCCTGACAACTGCACAGAGTTGGCCAAGGAGACCAGATTTGAGATACAACAGGCCATTTTGGGGGAATATAGTATGGCCCACCATTCAGAGGACACTCCACAAAGGAGGTGCCTTTGTGGGTGTAGGTGTGTGTATGGTTTTTTCTCAAGTTCTGAGAAGATGTAAGAAAGGCTGTTTGTTTGAATTGGCGTGGACTGTTTCTAGTAAGACCTTTGACAAGGCGAGTGCTTCTATGTCTGTGTATCCCACTCTGTCCGTGGTTGTAGACATTAGAAAAGAAAATGCATCAATGGATGTGTCCTGTCTAGGAGAAAGCTTCGCAACATTCATCCTGCCTGATTTATTAATGGACTGCAGCTTTCCTTATTGAAGGGAAACACCTGCTATCTTTCAAAGTTTCTGTTTACATCCTGAATTCTGGACACTCTCCAGAATTGCCTCATTGTTTTGTGTCCAAGATATGTACTACCTCCAAGCTATGTGATATGGCTATGTACTGGATAGCTGAAGGGAAAGGCGAGCATCTCAGAAAACTCAGATATCAGTGTGAACAGGAAAGTCTCAGTGGAGAAACCCTGCTTTGTGCGTTTTGTTTACCTATTGTTCTGTTGCCCTGAATTTCAGGAAGGTTTTTGCCTCAGACCACTCCTTTGTGAATATCAATTCAATCCATTATTTAAAGTGGAACCAGCTATACTATTTATTCACAGTATGGTCTATTCATGCATTATCTGTATATTCATAGACACAGGGTACAGCTTTTTGTACAACCAATACTTATGTATATGTCTTCAAAATATTACTCGCAGAAATGGTGAAAGAATTACTCATGTCACCTAATCTACATATACATTTTATCACAGTAATATTCTGGACACAAAATGCAAAGTTCACACTTATTATTGTACTAAAGCCTAAATGGAAAGTGAACATGGATTACTTCCATGTTCAGGTTGCCTAATGCTCTCAAATATCAATCCTATTGGTGACTACATATTTGTTTCTTCCTAAGATTATATATTCAAAATCAACCTGTTGCAAATATCTAATCATATCACTCACTTTATACTTTGCCTGATTTTGTAATATCTCTTTTTTTATTGTTACGATGAGCCAATTTAGTACTTTTTAAATTTTTTTTTTCATCTTTCATACATTTGATTCAAGTGAGTTATGCATTTCCATTTTTACCCCAAATACAGATTGCAGAATCACATCAGTTACACATTCACAATGTTTACATAATGCCATATTAGTGACTGTTGTATTCTGCTGACTTTTCTATCCCCTACTATCCCCCCTCCCCTCCCCTTTCATCTTCCCTCTCTACCTCATCTGTTGTTGTTCCGTTCTCTCCCTTCCCCCCCTTTCCCCTCACAACCTCGTATATGTGATTTCGTATAACGATGAGGGTTCTTTCCGTTTCCATGCAATTTCCCTTCTCTCTCCCTTTCCCTCCCATCACTTGTCTCAGTTTAATGTTAATATTTTCCTCATGCTCTTTCCCTCTGTTCAGTTCTTAATTGCTCTCCTTAAATCAAAGAAGACATTTGGCATTTGTATTTTAAGGATTGGCTAGCTTCACTTAGCATAATCTGCTCTAATGCCATCCATTTCCCTGCAAATTCCATGAATTTGTCATTTTTTACTGCTGCATAATACTCCATTGTGTATAGATGCCACATTATTTTTTATCCATTCATCTATTGAAGGGCATCTAGGTTGGTTCCACAGTCTGCCTATTGTGAATTGTGCTGCTATGATCATTGATGTGGCGGTATCCCTATAGCATGCTCTTTTATGGTCCTCAGGGAATAGTCCGAGGAGGGCGATAGCTGGGTCAAATGGTGGTTCCATTCCCAGCTTTCCCAGGAATCTCCATACTGCTTTCCATAATGGCCGCACCATTTTTCAGTCCCACCAGCAATGTACAAGTGTACCCTTTTCCCCACATCCTCGCTAGCACATATTATTGTTTGACATCCTAATGGCTGCCAATCTTACTGGAGTGAGATGGTATCTTAGGGTGGTTTTGATTTGCATTTCTCTGACTGCTAGAGAAGGTGAGAATTTTTTCATGTACTTATTAATTGATTGTATGTCTTCTTCTGAGAAGTGTCTGTTCAGGTCCTTGGCCCATTTGTTGATTTTGTAATATCTCTATTGATATCTGCTTTCCTACATATTTTCCACTGTTCATCATTGTGACTGACCCTTCAAGTGTGCTGATATTTACTTTCACACTTTAACCCAAACCCTATTGCTAAAGCACTTTTGTTCCAAATCCTATACTCACTCTTCTTTGTTAACCTACCGAATATCTATCTAATCCTACTTACTATCCCTTTTTGACTGGATGTTCTCTTCGAATTTTAATCATAAAAGGAACAAGGTCCTATGCCATTGTATATCGATTTATCTGAGATATCTGTGCACAACGTAAATCAAAGCTAAGTATCCCAATGAAGGGCCCATTGCCCCTCTGGGCTTCAAAATTACCTAGACTTTCTTTTTTCATTTATATATTTCACCTCTATATTTTTAAAAATATCGCAGGTTCCCAATACCATTATTCATCCAGCAGAATGATTTCTAACCCAAATCAAACATTTTATTAACCCTAACAATACACTGTTCCCTCAATGTAAATTTAAAGAAGAGCAGGGACAGAGTTGGTCTTACAATACAGGAATGTAGGGGATCTTTCACCTGTTGAGAACCACAAGTTCAATGCAGAAATGATCCCTGGAGAATATGTAGTCAGCTATGGAGGACCTGAGAAAGCAAAAGTAATCTTCCATGGCAAAATACCTGGTCAGGATGACGGGATATGTCTGAATCAGAACCTCTCTTCTCAATGTAGAGGAGATGGACCAAACCAGGCCTGTGTGGAGAGCTATTACCGGGTTCCTATGGTTGATATACCATTCTAACTTGTGAATGTTTCACAGGAAGTAGGGGAAGCCTCCATCTAATGAGATACTTGGAAGCAACTGTTAGGATAAAGTGTTTGCCAAGGAAGTGACCTCATTCAGTTCCTGAAGGAAGTGACCTCACCTTACTCCCTTGGTGATGGAACTCTCTGAACTTAGAATCCTGGAAGCCAGGCACACAGAGCCAGTCCCAGTACCAGTCCCAGTGGGTTCACTTGTTTGGAATTACCAAGGACAGAGTCAGTCTTTCTTTGTACCTACTGATGTTAGAATGGCCAAAAGCCAAGAGAGCTCTGAATAGGGGCCTTTCCTGAAAAAGCAGATAGTGGCCAACCGCTGGCTCCTGACAACTTCATAGAGATGGCCAAGGAGACCATATCTGAGACAGGACAGGACATTTCGGGGGAACATTGTGTGGCCCACCAGTCAGAGGACACTCCATAGAGTCACAGACCTACTTAGGGTAAAAAGGTGCCTTTGTGGGTGTGGTTGTGAGTTTGTGATTTTGTCTCATGTTGTGAGAATAGGAAAAAAAGGTGGTTTGTTTGGTTTGGAGTGAACTGTTTCTCGTAAGTCGTTTGAAAAGGAGAGTGTTTCTATGTCTGTGTATCCCATGGTGTCCGTGGTTGTAGACATTAGAAAAGAGAGTGCATCAATGGATGTGTCCTGTCTAGTAGAAAGCTTCCCATTTCATCCTGCCCAATTTATGAATGGTTTGCGGCTTTACTTAAAGATGGGCATAACCTAATACATTCCTAATTTCCAGGTTTATTCATGAACTCTGTTCACTCTCCAGAATAGGATCATGGTTTTGTGTCCAACATATATACCACCTCCAAGCTCTGTGACATGGCCATGTACTGGATAGCTGAAGGGAATGGCGAGCATCTCAAAAAACTCAGATATCAGTGTGACCAGGAAAATCTCAGTGGAAAAACCCTGCTTTGGGCATTTTGCTTATATATTGTTCTGATGAACTGAATGTCAGGAAGTTCTTGCTCTGGCCACCCCTTTGTGAAGCCTGAAGTAAACAGTTTTCAAATGGAAATGATTGGGCATCACCTGTGGCTCTTTGCTTAATTGCTTTGGAAAGGGATGTGTCTGAATTAGCATCTTGGCCCTGTGTGAGGTTGTGGCTTAGATTCTCAGCACCAGATGGATCTAAAGAAAGATACCATGTGTGCATCCAAAACCAAAATGGCAAATACACCAGTCATTGTGGATAAAGTCTCGCTTTCCTCTGTGAGGTTCCTGACCTCTATCAAGTGAGAATAGGGATCCTTTGTGTCAATTGAGTTCTTCAAAGCCCTGCAAAGGTGCTTGGGTTTTCTCATGACTCTAATTTACATAAAGAATCTATACCTCTAACTCAGTAGCCCTCAAATTGAAGAAGCGGTGCAGTATTAACGGCATGCCTATTTGATCACTCCGGGTTCACAGGAAGTATGTCCAGGCCACCCTGACTTTAGGCAAATGAGGGGCAAGGGAGCTTATTTTGGACACTGTCTTGGAATGTGCCCCTCATGGAAACCTCCAGCCAGAGGTTATGATGAGTATCTATATGGAAAAAGATGAGGGCCATGTGGGAGTGTTTTGGTTTAATTGTGGTCATTATGTGGCTGTTAAAGGAGATGCCTGGGTCCACATGGGCTTGAACTCTGGTGTGATTACACTTAGAGAGTGCATTCTGGATCTGATCTCAGAGAACTTGTGCCATGAATTGTGTTGGGATTCTAGGAGGGCACGCATGAGAGTCTCCCTTGGAAACTGAGATCTAGGCCCAGGGTGGCTTTCCACAGAGCACTGGGAATCTCAGCCAGGATACCACATGATTTTTTTTTCTGAAAGACTTGGTAGGCATAGGTGACAGTCAAAACACACATGGACCTCACATTGTAGACCTCAATGGGTCTGATTTCATGTGACTTTTTGGCCACTCCCTGGGAAGCCTTGTCTTTAACAGTTCTACAGAGCATTCATCGAAATGAGGTTTCTCATCATTTAATGGTTCCTGTACAAATTGAAATCCACAGTGCCTCCATCTTCATCCGTGAAAAATGGCTAGATAAATACAATAAAATTATTGAAATTTCCATGACCAGGTGGCACTGGAGAAAATTTGGAAAACCGGTTGCTGATCATGAGTATACCAGACAGTGCCTTGATTGACTAGGTTTCATCAAAATGGTGTATAACAGAGATGCCAGTAAATTGGAGCCTGCTGAGTAGTGGGCCTAGATCAGAGGAGGGGAGGTGTGTGATAAAACATCTGTGGTGGGGCCATGTTGATCTTCCATTGGCTTCCAAATGCCTTGTGACTGACATGGTGCAGCCAGCAGACCCTTATATGTAATGGTATCTTGTTATATAGAGAGGTTTCAGGGCAATGTTGAGAATTATGTTGCTGTGGTCAAGGGGAAAAGCTATGTGGAATAGAAGCATTGTTGGTATATTCTCTTGCAGACCCTGACCCACCACACGTGACAGAACTCCCTCAAGCACTGTGTCCCAGGTGATCTTTTTTTTACTTCATAAGCAAATACAGCAGCAAGAAACACCATGAAAATTGGAGGATGAACAAATGGCTTCACAGTCCACACAGGGAGACACTTAGAACCCAGTGGCCACAGTTTACCTACAAAGATCAAATTCAGGACTGGTGTCTCATGTTAATTGGAAAATAAGAAACTATGTTTTACAGGTCACATAGGTGCAGACCCAGCTTTGATGATCTCAGTACAAAGGAAGCTAAAGCTCCTCATAACAACATATGTTTCAAGTGCCCAATCTCAGAGGAAATTTCTCAAGAAGTCTTTAGGCCAGCAGAGCTCCATGTTTATGGAGTGTTCACCCTGTCCCTTACTTTTGGAAACTCCTGTACCACCTTCAAGGTAGTGAACTTCTTAGCATATTACATTCCAGAGAAGTATTCACTGATTTTCTAATTCTTCTCCTCTAATTATGTCTTACTTGGGGCGAAGATAATGTCAAGCCATTGTTCTGGAGGAGTGGGAAGATTTTGTGTGGCACATATTTGCATACACATTGGATACATTTTCCAATTTTCCATTCGAAATACTGAATCCCTGACTCTAACCCCTACCATACTAGACTCTGACTACTAATCGTAATATGATAGAGAATAATAACCAAAACAGAATAGAAATACAAGCAGTTCAGAGGAGGCATGGTGTATAGTTGGAATTGCCTTTTGCATTATATAGGGTAGGAGTTATAAATCTAGTCATTTTTTTTTGTTGAAATAGTTCTCCGTGTGTTTTGAAAGTTAACAAATATGTGAATTCCTGTCTCCTTTTCTCTGTAGCCTATTCAGCACATGTAATTTTATATGCACATATAGAATTGTACCTGGTATCACACGTACATTTTTGTGAGGTGACTGACTTGGCAAATACAAATTGTGAGAAGAGATCACTCCTCCTAAATGCTGTTGGAACTGAAAATTCAAACTATGGGTAAGCCTCCTAGTTGAACAACATTATACATAAATCCATGTTCAGTATATGAATATTTTTGGGTCTGTGGATGATATGTATTTCATGATGAATTTTGATTGGCATATATATTGCTAGTTTTTAATGTCTGTGTGTGTGTGTGTGTGTATATATATATATATATATATATATATATATATATATATACTCTCCAGATTTTTCAAAATATGAAATATTTGTGTCTTATTTTGCACTCCCTAAATTCATTCATATTCATGTATGTGGATTTATAATCCAATTTTTAAAAAATTATTCTCAGAAATATTCATTCACCTGAAATACATATTTTTTCCTAGTACTGAAACAGTTTTCAGTAAATGGTGCATCCAAATCCTAATATTTCAGCATTGCAAGATGGCTGTGAAGACAGTGTATCACACCCAGTGTACCCTGCCACTGCGCAAGTGAATAACGAGTTTGAGCAATGAAAAACTATCTTGTTAGGATCTTACAGGAAAATGGGTGTTTACCGAAACCTAGAAGAATGATTTCCACCACCGAGGTCCGGTAATTGAGTCTCAAACACAAGCCACTTGTGCAACTGGAGATCCATTCTGATTGATCCGCGTGACCTGCCCTGTGTCTACAAATGGTGAGGCACCACCGAGAAGCGACCAGCAAGCAGGGAGAAACGTTGCTGCGGATTCTGTGGAATCCTGCTGGCTGAGCATCCACTGAGCCCCCAGCTGAATTCGGGATTTCAGACGGGGATGTTAGCAGTACATTTCTATGCCCCAAAGCAGAAACTCCACAAAGGAAACCAACAGCCACCATCTTGGAGAGCTGAAGTAACCACCACCACTCCCTGACAGATTGCAAGAATAAAACAGGTGTGTGTTTCTCAGCTCATCTCACATACAGAGGGGAATTCGCATAAAATATCTCCTAGGCTTTTGGGGGAGGAATAATCAGAGCAAGTCTGCATAAAAACTGGGGGAAAACTAGAGGCACCTGACCTTCATCTCCCCTTCCCATCAGCGGCAAAAATGAAACTTGTCTAGCCAGTGCGGGGTGATGGGCAAGCGAAAAAAATTAAAACAATAGAGTTCCAGGGTTCCCAATATACACCCTCCCCACCCAACAAACGGCAGACCCAGAGAACAGTTTGAGCTGCTGAGAAGCATCACTCAGGAGAAATCTGGTCTAGCAGGAGAAATCAGGACTAGCAGGATAAACCAGGGGACTAGAGGCCAGGCCCTCCTGACTTGCTGGCTGGAGAACGCCGGCCCACTGCCAGTGTGACTGGGCAACTGGAGACCACCTTCCTGCTGGCGCCAGCCCACCTGCTGACGCTATGTCTTGACGGCTGGAGAACGCGCGCCTGCCGGCGACCGAACGCGCAACTGTGTGGCTAGAGATCACCCACCAGCTGAAGACAGACCACAAGCTGCCCGCGCTACTGGGTGGCTGGAGACTGCCGGCCTGCCAGCGACCGGGAGCTGAAACCAACCAGAGACAATCCAGTCCACCCACCCAATTCGGACACTCCGGCAAGGAGCCTGGGGCCCACCACAGCAGAGAGGTGACATCACTGGAGCTCGGCCGTCAGAATTCCTTAACAGCGGAATCCACTTAAGCAGGCATAGTCTACCAACACAAAGGAGAGAAAACAGAGATATATAAACCCATAACAAATCTATAGAAGAGAGCAGAAACACAGCAATCAAATAGAGCTGGAAAATGACGTGAACATCATGAAAAAACAAGGGAAAACAAGGTGTACAAACAATGAAGGACAACTTAATACTACAGGAGAACCTAGAAGCATCAGAAACAGGGATAGGGAAAAAACTTAAGTCATACCTAACTCAGATGGAAAGGAATAAGAGAGAAGACATGAGGCAGCAAGTCTAAGGATAAAAGTATATTTTGAAAATGAATTAAACAAACAAATTCAAATGGCAAAGAACAAGCTTTACCAGGAGATAGAGATCTTTTAAAAAATCATACAGTAATTCTAGAAATGCAGGAAACTATAAACCAAATTAAAAACTCAAACAAGAATATTACAAATAGACTAGATCAAGTAGAAGTCAGAACATCAGATAATGAAGACAAAGTTTGTCAACTTGAAAAGAATATAGTCAACACAGAAAACATGCTTAAATCCCATGAGCAACTATTCAAGAGATATGGGATGTCATAAAAAAAACAAAATTGGGAGTCATCGGGATAGAAGAAGGCATAGAAATTCAAACCGAATGAATGAACAACATATTAAATGAAATAATTCTAGAAAACTTCCCAGAGATGAAAGATGGAATGGATTGCCATATCCTGGAAGCCTACAGGACCTCAAACATTCAAAACCATAATAGACAAACTCCAAGACATATAATTATGAAGATAGCCAACATACAGAACAAGGAGAGAATATTAAAAGCTACGAAAGAAAGTAGGCAGATAACATTCAGGGGTAAACCAATAAGGTTAACAATTGATTTTTTATCACAGACATTGAAAGCGAGAAGATCTTTGAACAATGTATTTCAAACACTGAAAAATAATGGATTCCAACCAAGAATACTGTATCCAACAAAATTAAGCTTCAGATTTGACAATGAAATTAAGTCCTTCCTGATAAATAAAAGCTAAAAGAAATCGCAGACAGAACACCAGCACTGCAAAGCATTTTGAGCAAAATACTACAAGAAGAGGAATTGAAAAATAGTGCCCAAAACTAACAGCGGGAGGTATCTCAGTAAAGGGGTAAGAAAAAAACCAAAAAGTAAAAACTACCCAAATTAAAATAAATAAATAAATAAACATGACTGGAAGTACAAATCATATTTCAATTGTAACCTTAAATGTTAAAAATCTAAACTCACCAATCAAGAGACATAGGCTAGTAACCTGGATCAAAAAAATAAATCCAACAATATGCTGCCTTCGAGAGACTCATATGAAAGGTAAAGACATACACAGGCTGAAAGTGAAAGGTTGGGAAAAATCATACCACTCATATGGCCCTCGGAAGCAAGCAGGAGTGGCCATACTCATATCATATAAAATCAACTTCAAACCTACATTAATCAAAAGGGATAAAGTAGGACACTATATATTGTTAAAAGGAACCATCCACCAACAAGACATAACAATTATCAATTGGTATGCACCAAACAATTGAGCTGCAATGCTCATAAAACAAACTCGCCTCAAGTTCAAGAGTCAAATAGACTACAACACAATAATTATGGGTGACTTCAACACACCGCTCTCGCCATTAGACAGATCCTCTATAAAAAACTGAATAAAGAAACTATAGAATTCAACAGCACAATCAATAACCTTGACGTAACCGACATATATAGAATACATCAACCATCATCAAGTGGATACACTTTATTCTCAGCAGCACATGGATCCTACTCCAAGTTAGACCATATATTATGCCATTGGGCAACTCTTAGTAAATATAAAGGCGTGGAGAAAATACCATGCACCATATCTGATCATAATGGAATGAAACTGGAAATCAATGATAAAAGAAGGAAGGAAAAATCCTACATCACATGGAAAATGAACAATATTCTACTGAATGATCAATGGGTTACAGAAGACATAAAGGAGGAGATAAAAATATTTTTAGAATCAAATGACAATACAGACACATCGTACTGGAATCTATGGGACACAAAGAAGGCAGTTTTAAGAGCGAAATTCATTTCTTGGAGTTCTTTCCTCAAAAAAAGAATAAAACAACAAATAAATAAACTCACAGTACACATCAAAAACCTAGAAAAGGAAGAGCAAAACAACAGCAAATGTAGTAGAAGACAAGAAATAATTAAAATTAGAGCAGAAATCAACGAAATTGAAACAAAAAAAAACATTGAAAAAATTGATAAAACTAAAAGTTGGTTCTTTGAAAAAATAAATAAGATTTACAGGCCCTTAGCCATGCTAAGGATGAGAAGAAGAGAGACAACTGAAATTACTAACATATGGAATGAAAAAGACAATATCACAACAGACAGTACACAAATACAGAAGATAATTAGAAAGTATTTTGAAACCCTATATTCCAATAAAATAGAAGATAGTTAAAATATCGACAAATTTCTTAAGTCATACGATCTGCCCAGATTCAGTCAGGAAGACACACACAATTTAAACAGACCAAAAACAAAGGAAGAAATAGAAGAAGCCATCAAAATACTACCAACCAAAAAAAGCCCTGGACCTGATGGGTATAGAGCAGAGTTCAAAAAAACCTTCAAAGAAGAATTAGTACCAATACTTTTCAAGCTATATCAAGAAATAGAAAAATAAGGAGCTCTTCCAAATTCATTCTCGGAGTCCAAAATCACCCTGATCCCAAAACCAGACAAAGACACTTCAAAAAAGAAAACTACAACCAATATCTCTAATGAACTTGGATGCAAAAATTCTCAATGAAATCCGTGTGAATTGAATCCAAAAGCATATCAAAATAGTTGTGCACCATGATCAAGTAGGATTCTTCCCTGGAATGCAAGGCTGGTTCAATATACGGAAATCAATAAATGCTATTCACCACATCAATAGACTTAAGGACAAGAACCATATGATCATCTCGATAGATGTAGTAAAAACATTCGACACAGTTCAGCATCCCTTTATGTTCAAAACACTAGAAAAACTAGAAATAACAGGAACTTACCTCAACATTGTAAAAGCTATATATGCTAAACCTCAGGCTAGGATCATCCTAAATGGAGAAAACTGAAGGCATTCCCTCTGAAATCTGGAACAAGACAGGGATGCCCTCTATCACCACTTCTATTCAATTTAGTTCTTGAAATACTAGCCAGAGAAATTAGACAGACAAAAGAAATTAAAGGCATAAAAATAGGAAAAGAAGAACTTGAATTATCGCTATTTGTGGATGACATGGTAATATATTTAACAGACCCAAAAGGGTCTACAAAGAAACTGCTAGAGTTAATAAATGAAGGATATAAAACCAACACGCATTAATCAAAGGCATTCCTGTATATCAGCAACAAAACTTCTGAAATTGAAATGAGGAAAACCACTCCATTCACAATATCCTCAAAGAAAATAAGATACTTGGAAATCAACCTAACAAAAGAGGTGAAAACCACAGAACCCTAAAGAGAGAGATAGAAAAAGATCTTAGAAGATGGAAAAATGTACCCTGTTCATGGATAGGCAGAACTAAATTCATCAAAATGGCGAAATTACCCAAAGTTCTATACAGGTTTAACGCAATGCCAATCAAAATCCCAATGGCATTTCTTGTAGAAATGATAAAGCAATCATGAAATTCATATAGAAAAACAAAAGACACAGAATAGCAAAAGAAATTCTAAGCAGGAAGTGTGAATCGGGAGGCATAGCGATACCAGAGTTCAAACTTTACTACAAAGCAATAGTAACAAAAACAGTGTGGTACTGGTACGAAAACAGGCAGGTGGACAAATGGTATAGAATGGAGGACAGAGAAACCAATCCACAAAATTACAACTTTCTTATATTTGATAAAGTGGCTATAAACATGCAATGGATGAAGGATAGCATCTTCAACAAATGGTGCAGGGAAAATTAGAAATCCATATGCAACAAAATGAAACTGAATCCCGTTTTCTCACCATGCACAAAAGTTAAATCAAAATAGATCAAGGAGCTAGATATCAAATCAGAGACACTGCGTCTCATAGAAGAAAAAGTTGGCTACGATCTATATACTGTGGGGTCAGGCTCCAAATTCTTTAATAAGACATCAATAGCCCAAGAGTTAATAACAAGAAAAAAACAAATGGGACTTACTTAAACTAAAAAGTTTTTTTCTCAAGAAGAGAAACAATAAGAGAGGTAAATAGAGAGCCTACATCCTGGGAACAAATTTTTACCCCTCACACTTCAGATAGAGCCCTAATATGCAGAATATACAAAGAACTCAAAATATTAAACAATAAGATAACAAATAACCCAATCAACAAATGGGCCGAGGACCTAATCAGACACTTCACAGAAGAGGACATACAATCAATCAACAAGTACATGAAAAAATGCTCACCATCTCTAGCAGTCTGAGAAATGCAAATCAAAACCACCTTAAGATACCATCTTACTCCAGTAAGATGAGCAGCCATTATGAAGTCAAACAACAATAAGTGTTGGCGAGGATGTGGGGAAAAGTGTACACTTGTACACTGCTGGTGGGACTGCAAATTGGTGAGGCCAATTTTGAAAGAAGTATGGATATTCCTGGGAAAGCTGGAAATGGATCCACCATTTGACCCAGCTATCACCCTTCTTGGACTGTTCCCTGAGGATCTTAAAAGAGCGTACTATAGGCATACTGCCACATCAATGATCATAGCGGCACAATTCACAATAGCTAGACTGTGGAACCAACTTAGATGCCCTTCAATAGATTAATGGATAAAAAAAAATGTGGCATCTATACACAATGGAGTATTACACAGCACAAAAATGACAAAATCATAGAATTTGCAGGGAAATGGATGGCATTAGAGCATATTATGTTAAGCGAAGCTAACCAGTCCTTAAAAAATAAATGCCAAATGTCTTCTCTGATATAAAGAGAGCAAATAAGAGCAGAACAGGGAGGAAGAGCATGAGGAAAATATTAACATTAAACAAAGACGAATGGGGGGAGAGAAAGGGAGATAGAAGGGAAAGCTTATGAAAATTGTAGGAGACTCTCAATGTTACACAAAATCGCATATAAAATGTTGTGAAGGGAAGTGGGGGGGGGAAACAATGGAGAGAATTGAACCATAGCAGATGAGGTAGAGAGGGAAGATGGGAGGGGAGGAGAGGGTGGATAGTAGGGGATAGGAAAGGTAGCAGAATACAACAGTCACTAATATGCCATTATGTAAAAGTGTGAATGTGTAACCGATGTGATTCTACAATTCGTATTTGGGGAAAAAATGGGAGTTCATAACCCAATTGAGTCAAATGTATGAAAGATGATATATCTTGAGCTTTGTAATGTTTTGAACAACCAATAAAAATAAATAAATAAATAAATAAAGGTTTAAAATTTAGTGGGAAGAAATCAGCTAAAAATGGATTCAGATGTATTCATTTTGCTATGCAGAAACTTTGTTTTGTGTAGTTGTAAATATCACAAATTTATTTTACCAGAAAATGCACATAAATTGAGATGAAAGGATAATTCACCTATCTTCATGAAAAATTCATAGCATTTTCTACACTTTTCATACTTCATTTTTTTCGTGAATATTTTGACATGGACAAGGTCTAGTCTTAGGCTATTCTTCCAGAATACTACCTCATCTGACAAGTTCGTACAATGTGTTGGATTGTTCTTTTCATCTTTTATTTAATAGTTTCTAGCTGATAATGTGTATTTTTCTTATCTTTATTTGGACATTATCTTTGCATTTTATGTTTTACTGGGGAAGAGACTCATCAAAAGCTCTTTATTATATGTATCAACAATCAAACATTTAGAGCATGCAATTATTCTTAATTTTGCATGAAAATAAATTTGTACCATTTTTCTTATAAAGATGTTGTATTATTAATAATGTCCCTACTGTAATAAGTAACTACTTACAAGAAGAATTAAACAATTGACTTTATATCAATTATGAACATGAAAAGTACTAAAATAAGTATTTGGCAATTAATACACAATTGATAGAAATAGAAATCACAAGAACGCCATTTAAAATGTCAGTGCATATAGTCCTTAAATAATAGGTTGTTCAAATAAAATTTCTCTAATTCATAAGAGTTATTATGCCATATTACAGCTTAATGTGATATAAAACCTTAAATTATCAGTATTGATAAATAAGAATGATACCTTTTTACTTAAATATGTTTATTTGATTTTCACTGTAAGATGTTAATTATGGAAGAATTGAGAATTAAGAAAGACTTGGTCTATATTATTTCTAACAGGAAAATCAAAGTACTTTTAAATATATATGTATATATATATAATATATGTAATGCATATGCATGAATATAGATACATATGTGTAATAAATGTATTGTAATATATCTATCAGGTGATTATAATTTTTAGATTTTCTCAAGAAAAAGAATGACTATAAAAAACAGTCTTAAACTTAAATTTCATAGCATACTACTGTTTGTAATGACATGAGAGAAAAATTGATATGGAGGGGAAACGAAAAAGGAAGGGAGAGAAGGGGGAAAATGGGGAAGAAAGTGAGTAAAGAAGAGGGACATGAGTGTATGATGTTAAGATAAAAGTGGAGGGGCTGGGTTTGTGGCTCAGTGGTAACATGCTTTTCTAGCATGTGTAAGGCACATGGTTCTATTCTCAGCACCACATACAAATAAACAAAATGAAGGTCAATCAACAACTGAAAAAATAAAAAATAAAAAAGAAGAAATATTATGAAAATTCCAAGCTTTGATGAATGTTAAATAAAAAAAATTAAGTTACATAGCCTTATGTAATTTTAGACTATCCAAAATAGTCACTAAATGTTAGATTATTAGTGCTATAACTAAAAATCCATTGATCTTTCCTCTACATTCTGTGGCATGCTAGTGCTAAAATAAATTGTATTATTAATCCCCCCCCCAAAATCCTAATATTTCTACAGTAACTGACCCAGTTGAACATCAATGCAAGTAGACATGATGTGCATTTTGACGTTCATTTTTATTCAACACTGGTACATTACTATTTTTTCAGTTTATGCACATCATAGCATATATGTCTCATCAAAATTTCGCAAATTTATAGGCATTTGTTTCACTTTCAATCACTTCCTGCTTGAGAACACATGTATTCCTCCATGTTTCTTGACTGCTCTTTTCATGAGACTTCTTTCCAAACACATTATTTTCAATTTCCATTATCACATTTGAAGCAAAACTCACAAACCCGTCACAATAAACCATAACACTAATATTACCATTAGATGTGTAACTGGTTGGAATGAATGGTTCTATATCAATATAAGATTTCTTACTTAGTTTCAGATATCAATTCAATCCATTATTTAAAGTGGAACCAGTTATATTATTTATTCACAGTACAGTCTATTCACGAATTATCTCTATATTCATAGACACAGGTACACCTCTTTGTACCCCCAATACTAATTTATACGTCCTCAAAATATAGCTCCCAGAAATGGTGGAAGAAATACTCATGTCACCTGATCTACATATACATTTTATCACAGTAATATTCTGGACACAAAAAGCAAAGGTCACACTTATGATTGTACAAAACCTAAATGGAAAGTGAACATGGATTACTAAAAACATCCATGTCCAGGTTGCCTAATGCTCTCAAATGAAAATCCTATTGGTGACTACATATTTGTTTCTTCCAAAGATTATATATTCAAACTCAACCATGTTGAAAATGTCTAATCCTGTCACTCACTTTATACTTTGCCTGATTTTGTAATGTCTCTATTGATATCTGCTTTCCTACATATTTTCCCCAGTTAATCATTGTGACTTCCTCGTCACATGTGCTGATATTTACATTCACTCTCTTAGCGATACCCTACTTCTAAAGAACTTTTGTTCCAAATCCTACACTCATTCTTCTTCCTAAACCTACCGACTATCTTCCTAATCCTACCCACTATCACTTTTTGACTGGATGTTCTCTTCTACATTCAATCATCCAAGGTGAAAGGTCCTATGCCATTGTATATCGATTTATCTGAAACATCTGTGCAGAATGTAATTCAACGCTAAGTATCCCAATCAAGGGACAAATGACCTTCTGGGCTTCAAATCTTACTTAGATTTCTGTTTTCGTACATATATTTCACCTCTATATTCTTGTAAATATCACAGGTTCCCAATACCATTATTCATGCAGCAGAATGGTTCCTAACCCATATCGAACATGTTAATAACACTAATCATACACTGTTCCCTCAATCTAACTTTGCTGAAGAGCAGCGACAGTGTTGGTCTTACAATACAAGAATGTATGGGATCTTCCACCTGCTGAGAACATCAAAGGTACGTGCAGAAATGATCTCTGGAGAAGATGTAGGCAGCTTTGAAGGACCTGAGAGAGCAAAAGACATCTCCATGGCAAACAACCTGGAAGGATGAAGGAATGTGTCTGAATCAGCCTCACTCTTCTTAATGTAGAGTAGACCAAACCAGGCCTGTGTGGAAAGCTCTTCCCAGGTGCGTATGGTTGATATACCATTCTAACATATGAAATTGTCTCAGGAAGTAGGGGCAGCCTCCATCTCATGGAACCCTTGGAAGCAACTGTTAGGACAAAGTGGTAGCCAAGGCAGTGACCTCATTCAGTTCCTGAAAGAAGTGACCACACCTCACTTCCTTGGTGATGAAAGTCTCTGAACTTGGGATCCAGGAAGCCAGGCACCCAGAGCCATTACCAATCCCAGTCCCAGTGGTCTCACTTGTTTGAATTTACCAAAGACAGAGTCAGTCTTTCTTCTTACCTGTTAAGGTCTGTAAACAAGTCAGATTGGCACCTGTTATTTTGCTGGAGAAATGTTAGAGTCTGTAAACAAGTCTGGATGGTGCCTGGCAAAATGCCAGAGGGAGTGGTTTGTGAAGTAACAAAAGCGAGCCATTAAGTGTGAAGATTCCTTATTGGTTGACTGCTGTATCTATTTTATGCTAATGAGATAGGCTGTGTAAAATGTATAAATATCGCTCAGATCTTACAATAAACGGCTCTCATTCCTGCTGCATCAACATTCACAAGTTATTCGTCACCCCCCAGGTTATTCTGCTGCAGCGGGACTGCGGCAGATGGTGGCCCGTTACGGGGAGCCCTGGGACACTCACGGGTAAGGGTCGAAAAAAGCTTTCTGTCCATAGATAGGACGGGAGCAATCTGCTCGTCCCTAGGCAGATAGGGCGATAGGAAAAATGACCATTTCGAGAAAATGGAGAAGATTGATGCAGTATGTTTGTGTCTTGTTTTGTCTTGAAATGTTGTATTGTCTTTGTGATGAAAATATGGAAGGGGTGAGAAGTAAATTGATAAGAGAAAAAGGCACCCCAGTGGAACCAAGAATAGTTAGGGCATGTGTTGATAAAAGCCCAGAAACTCTAGTCAGAAAGAAAAAGAAAGTTCAGAAGAAGAAGGATTATCAGGAAAAAAGTTGCAGCAAAAGGCTATTACTGAATACTTTTCGATACTGGAGGGTGCGTGAAATGACAAGGCGGCTGCCACCTGCCCAAGCCGATCATGGCGCAGTAAGAATTTTCCAAGAGGCAGTTGAGGGCTCTTCCCCGCCCCCCTGCCCGGGGGAGCGGATCACCACTGTGAGCCCAAATCTAGACCTGACCTGGAGGCACAGTCTCGCAGGCTTTTGCTCCCTGTGCCCGGAAGAAGTTTGAGCCCAGGACTCTCCCTGGGGCCATCTGGGGCTGCCCAGGATGCTACAGCTGGCAGAAGATGCCACTAGCATCCCTGAAGTTTGATCATTTCCAAGGCCAGTAACTACAATGGGTCTCCCACACCTGCAGGCTGATGAGTAATGAGTACTATTAAGGCTTATTTCAAATGTAAAAAACCTTGAGATAATGTACTAAAATTGTTCAGAAGGTTGTTTTCTTAGTGAAATGCTACAGGATTTTCTTTAGCCATCCGGAGTTCCTGCCTTCGTCCAAGTGCCGGTGAAAACAAAGGTGGAAGAATTTACAATGTTGCTGAGAACTGGAGGAAACTTCGGCTGAGAACCCGAGGAGACTTCAGAGCTATCGCTGTTTCTGCTACTACAACTTAAGCTAGCTGCCTGGAGAACTTACCTGGACTGTGATTTACCTGAACTCTGAGTTAATCTATTGAGACACTGCTTTATCTGGACTGAGACAACAGACTGTAATCTACAACAACTTGTAACTCGGTATCTTTGCTAACGGTGTCATTGCTGGTATAAGTTTTCCAAGGGCTTCTTGCATGGAGCCATCAATTGGATTGGTATTGTAACATTTTGTATCCTCCCTTTCTGTTTCTAGCAGGTTATTTATGGTGTTTCTGTAAAAAACACTATGGTCCTTATTTAAATTAAACAAAAGGGGGAAATGTTAACGTCTGTAAACAAGTCAGATTGGCACCTGTTATTTTGCCAGAGAAATGTTAGAGCCTGTAAAGAAGTCTGGATGGCGCCTGGCAAAATGCCAGAGGGAGTGGTTTGTGAAGTAACAAAAGCGAGCCATTAAGTGTGGAGATTCCTTATTGTTTGACTGCTGTATCTATTTCATGCTAATTAGATAGGCTGTGTAAAATGTATAAATACCGCTCTTATTCAACAATAAATGGCTTCCAGGCCTGCTGCATCAGTCTACACAAGTTGTTCTTCACCCCCCCGGTTATTTTGCCCAGCCAGCCGGGCTACGGCACTTACCTACTGATGTGAGGATGGCCAAATGCCAGGGAAGCTCTGAAGATGGTTCTTTCCTGATAAAGCAGGTATTGGCTCACCGCTGACTCCTGACTACTTCAAGAGTTGGCAAAGGAAAGCAGATTTGAGACAGAACAAGCAATTTTGGGGAACATAGTATGGCCCACCAGTCAGAGGACACTCTGGATAGTCACAGACCAACTTGGAGGAAAGTGTTGCCTTTGTGGGTGTGGTTGTGGGTTTGTGTATCCCACTGTGTCTGTGGTTATAGACATTAGAAAAGAGAATGCATCAATGGATGTGTTCTGTCTAGTAGAAAGTTTCTCAGCATTCATCCTGCCAAATTTATGAATGGACAACGACTTTCCTTATGAATGGGCAATACCTGCTATCTTCCTAAGTTCCTGTTTTCTTCCTGAATTCTGGCCACTCTCAAGAATAGGCTCATGGTTTTGTGTAAAAGATATGTACCACCTCCAAACTCTGTAACATGGCCTTGTACTGGATAGATGAAGGGAATGGAGAGGAACTCAGAAAACTCAGATATCAGTGTGACCAGTAAAGTGTCAGTGGAAAAACACTGATTTGGGCCTTTTGTTTACCTATTGTTCCGTTGCCCTGAATGTCTGGAAGGTCTTTGCCTCAGTCCACCCCTTTGTGAAGCCTGAAGAAAACAGTTTTCTAATGGAAAATAATGAGCATCACCTGTGGCTCTTTGCTTAATTGCCATGGAAAGGGATGTGTCTGAATCAGCCTCTTGGCCCTGTGTGAGGCTGTGACTTAGATTCTCACCACCTGATGAATCTAAGGAAAGATCTCATGTGTGCATCCAAAACCAAAATGGAAAAAGAGCAGTCTTGTGGATGAAGTCTCTCGCCTTCCTCTGTAAGGTTCCTGATTTCCATCAAGTGAGAATAGGTATCCTTTGGTTCAAAAAGTTTTTCAAAGCCCTGCAGAGGCAAGCCCATAGGTGCTTGGATTTTCTCATGACTCCAATTCACATAAAGAATCTAAACCCCACAGACATTAGGCTCAAATTGGAGAAGCAGAGCAGTATTAATGGCAGGCCTATTTGATCACTCCTTGTTCACAGATAGGTTGTCAAGCCACCCTGACTTTAGACAAATGAGGGTAGGGAGCATATTTTGGATACTGTCTTCAGCTGCGCCCCTCATGGAAACTTCCAGCCAGAGGTAATGATGAGTGTCTATGTGGAAGTATTTGAGAGCCATGTGGGAGTATTTTGGTTTTAATTGTGGTCATTTGTTTGGCTGATGGAAGAGATGACTGGGTCCACCTTGGCTTGAACTCTGGTGTGAGTCTTCTTAGAGACTGAGTTTGGAAATTACTGCAGAGATGTATTGCCATGAATTGTGTTGGGATTTTTGGAGGCCACACATGGTAGTGGCCTTTGGAAACTGAGATCTAGGTCCAGGGGGCTTCCCACAGAGCACTGGGAATCTGAGCCAGAATATCACATGATTTTATTCTTTAAGACTTGACAGCCATAGTTGAGAGTAAAAACACACATGGACCTCACATTGTAGACCTCAATGGGCCTGGCTTCATTTGATCATTTGGCCACTCTTTGGGAAGTCTTGCCTGTGAGAGTTCTCCAGATGTTTCATTGAAATGGGCTTTCTCACCATTTGATGTTTCCAGAATGAATTAAATCCCACAGTGCCTCCAACCTCATCCTTGAAAAATGGCTAGATAAACATCATTAAAATTTGAAATTCCCATCACCAGGTGTCACTGGATACACTTTGGATTTCCTGTTGCTGATCATGAGTGTACCAGACAGTGCCTTGATTGACTGGGTTTCATGAAAATGGTGTAGAACAGTGATGCAAATAAGTTAAAGTCTGTTGCGTAGTGGGCCTAGAGGAGTGTTTTGCAGATCTGTGATAAAACTTCTGTGTTGGGATTATGTGGATCTGCCAAAAGGCTTGTAACTGACATGGTGCAGCCAGCAGACCCTTGTATGTAAAGGCATCTTGTTGAATGGAGAGGTTTCAGGTCAATGTTCAGAATCAGGTTGCTATGGTCAAGGGGGCAAGCTATGTGGGATAGAAGCCTGGTTGGTGCATTCTCCTGCAGACCCTGACGCACAACACGTGACAGATCTCCCTCCGGCACTGTGACCCAGTTGAATTTCTTGTATTTCCTGAAGCCAATACCAAACTCCCAGTGCAGCAGCAAGAACACCATGAAAAGTGGAGGATTACCAAATGGCTTCACAGTCCACACGGGGCCACACTTAGCCTTCAGTGGCAAGAGTTTACTTACAAAGAGAGAATTCAGCCTTGCTGCCTCACTTTCTTTGGAAAATAAGAAACCATGTTCTGCAGGTCACATAGATGGAGACCCAGCTTTGGTGGACTCACTAGAAAGGAAGCCATAGGTCCTGACAACAACATATACTTCAAGTGGCCAACCTCAGAGGCAGGTTCTCCAGAAGTCTTTAGGCTGGCACATCTCCATATTTGTGCAATATTTACCCTGTCCCTTACTTTTGGAAACTCCTCTACCACCTCCAAGATTGTGAACTCGCAATCATGTTCCATTCCTGATATGTATTCACAGATTTTCTAACTCTTCTTCTTTTATTTTGTCTTACTTGGGGCAAAGATAGTGTCAAGGTATTGTTGTGAATGAGAGTAGGAAGATTTTGTGTAGCACATATTTGCATACACAAATATGTTCTACACCATTTTCATGAAACTCAGTAAATCAAGGCACTGTCTGGTATACTCATAATGAGCAACAGGACATCCAATGTTTCTCCAGTGCCACCTGGTCATAGGAATTTCAAAAATTTCATGGTATTTATCTAGCCATTTTTCAAGCATGAAGTTGGAGGCACTGTGGGTTTCAGTTCATTCAGCAAACATTAAATGGTGAGGAAGCTCATTTCAATGAAATCTCTGGAGAACTCTCACAGGCACGGCTTCCCAAAGAGTGGACAAAAGGTCACATTAGGCCAGGCCCATTGAGGTCTACAATGTGAGGTCCATGTGTGTTTTGACTCTCAACTATGGCTGCCATTTCTTTAAGAATAAAATCATGTGATATCCTTGCTGAGATTCCCAGGCCTCTGTGGAAATCCACCCGGGGCCTAGGTCTCAGTTTCCAAGAGGGACTTTCATGCGTGGCCTCTTAAATTCCTAACAAAATTCATGGCAATGCTTCTCTGAGTTCAGTTCCAAAACCCAGTCTCTAAGGGGAATCACACCAGAGTTCAAGCCCACGTGGACCCAGTTATTTTTTCCAATGCAACACAAATGACCAAAATTAAAACCAAAACACTCCCACATGGCCTTCATCTTATTCCATATAGTCAATCATCTTAACCTCTGGCTGGAGGTTTCCAAGAGGGGCGCAGCCCAAGACAGTGTCCAAAATCAGCTCGTTTGCCCCTCATTTGCCTAAAGTCAGGGTAGCCTGGACACCGTTTCTGTGAAAGAGGAGTGAACAAATAATCCTGCCATTAATACTTCTTTGTTTCTCCAATTTGAGGCCTACTGATTTTAGGTATCGATTCTTTAGGTGATTTAGAGTCATGCGAAAACACAAGCACCTCTGTAGGGCTTTGAAGAACTCATTTGACCCAAAGAATCCCTATTGTCATTTGATGGAGTGCAGGAACCTAACAGAACAAGGGAAGAGACTTCATCCACAATGAATGAAATTTTTTGCCATTTTGGTTTTGGAAGCTCACATGGGATCATTCTTAAGATCCATCAGGTGCTGAGAATCTAAGTCACAGCCACACACAGGCCCAAGAGGCTGATAAAGACACATCCCTTTCCAAAGCAATTAAGCAAAGAGCCACAGGTGAGGCCCATTCATTTCCATTTGAAAACTGTTTTCTTCAGGCTTCACAAAGGGGTGGCCTGAGGCAAAGACCTTCCTGACATTCAGTGCAACACAACAATAAGTAAGCAAAGGCCCAAAGCAGGGTTTCTGCACTGAGACTTTCCTAGTCACACTGATATCTGGGTTTTCTGAGATGCTCGCCATTCTCTTCAGCTATCCAGGACATGGCCATGTCACAGAGCTTGGAGGTGGTACATATTTTGGACACAAATCCATGAGCCTATTTCGGAGAGTGGAGAGAATTCAGGAAGAAAACAACAACTTAGAAAGATAGCAGGTGTTGCACATCGATAAGACAAGCTGCAGTCCATTCATATATTGGGCAGGATGAATTATGGGATGATTTATACTAGACAGGACACATCCATTAATGCATTCTCTTTTCTAATGTCTACAACAACGGACACAGTGGGATACACAGAAACAGAAACACTCGCCATGTCAAATGACTTACTAGAAACTGTCCACTCCAAACCAAACAAACCGCCTTTCCTGTCTATTCTCAGAACATGAGACAAAACAACAAACCCAATCCCACTCCCACAAAGGCACCTCCTTCCCCCAAGTAGGTCTGTGACTATCCGGAGTGTCCTCTGACTGGTGGGCCATACTATGTTCGCCCGAAATGGCCTGTCTTCTCTCAGATCTTGTTTCCTTGACCAACTCTGTGAAGATGTCAGGAAAAAGTGGTTAGCCACTACCTGTTTTCTCAGGAAAGGTCCATCTTCAGAGCTCTCCTGGCATTTGGCCATCCTCACATCATTAGGTACCAAGAAAACTGACTCTGTCCTTGGTAAATCCAAACAAGTGAGCCCACTGGGACTGGGACTGGGACTGCCTCTGGGTGCCTGGCTTCTTGGATACCAAGTTCAGAGAGTTCCATCACCAAGGAAATGAGGTATGTCACATTCTTTGGAACTGAATGAGGTCACTGCCTTGGCAACCACTTTGTCCTAACAGTTGCTTCAAAGGGTAACATAAAATGGAGGTTGCCCACGCTTCCTGTGACACTTTCATAAGGTAGAATGTATATCACCATTGGCACCCGGGAACAACTCTCCACTCAGGCCTGGTTTGGTTCATCTTCTCTACAAAAAGAAGAAAGAGATTCAGATTCAGACACATCCCTTCATCCTGACCAGGTTGTTTGCCATGGAAGATGACTTTTGCTCTCTCAGGTGCTTCATACCTGCCTTCAACTTCTCCAGGTATCATTTGTGCATGGACATTTGAGGTTCTCATCAGGTGGAAGGTCCCCAACTTTCCTGTATTGTAAGAACCACTCTGTCCCTGCTCTTCTGTAAAATGATTGAGGGAACAGTGTATACTTCTGGTTAAAAACAGGTTTGATTTGGGTTACGAATGATTCTGTGTGATGAATAATGGTATTGGGAACCTGCAATATTTACAAGAATATAGAGGTGAAATATAAGTAGGAAAACAGAAATCTAGGTATGATTTGAAGCCCAGAAGGGTTTTGCCCTGGATTGGGATACTTAGCTTTGAATGATGTTCTGCAAAAATGCCTCAGATAATTCGATATACAATGGCATAGGACCTTGTACATTGGATGATTGAATTTAGAAGAGAACATCCAGTCAAAAAGGGATATTCAGTAGGATTAGGAAGATAGTCGGTAGGTTTAGGAAGACGAGTGAGTATAGGATTTGGACCAAAAGTTCTTTAGCAATAGACTTTCGGTTGTTGAGTGAATGTAAATGTCAGCACATATGAAGAGTCAGTCACTATGTTGAACTGGGGAAAATATGTAGAAAAGCAGATATCAATAGAAACATTACGAAATCAGGCAAAGTATAAAGTGAGTGATAGAATTAGACATTTTCAACAGGGTTGAGTTTGAATATATAAATTAGGAAAAAAACAAATATGTAGTCACCAATAGGATTGACAATTGACAGCATTAGGCAACCTGGACAGGGATGTTTTTAGAAATCCATGTTCACTTTCCATTTAGGCTTTGGTACAATCATAAGTGTGACCTTTCCATTTTTTTGTCCAGAATATTACTGTGATAATGAGATGACATGAGTATTTCTTTCACCATTTCTGGGAGCAATATATTGAAGATGTAAAATGAGAATCAGGGGTACAAAGAGGTGTACCCTGTTTCTAGGAACATAGAGAAAAAGCATGAATAGACCATACTGTGAATAAATAATATAACTTTTTTGAACTTTAAATAATGAATTGAACTGATATCTGAAAAATTAAAGGAAATCGTATATTGATATACAATCATTCATTCCAACCAGGTATATATGTAATGGAAATATTTGTGTTTTGGTTTATCATGAAGAATGTGTGAGTTTTGCTTCAAAATGATTATGGAAATTCAAAATAATGTGTTTGGAAAGAAGTCTCTCATGAAAAGACCAGTCAAGAAACCCTGACAATACATGTGTTCTGAAGCAAGAAGTGGTGAAAGTTGAAACAAATGCTTATTAATTTGTGAACTTGTGGATGAAATGTATATCCTGTGATGTGCAAAAACTGAAGAAACAATAATGTACCAGTGTCGAATAAAAATGAATGACAAATTACATATCATGTCCCATAGGAGTCTACTTGCATTGATGTAAGACTGGGTCAGTTAGTGTAGAATAATTAGGATTTGTATGCACCATTCACTGAAGTTAGTTTTCAGGAAACAAATATGTATTTCAGGTGGATGAATATTTCTGATTATAATCTTGTGAAAAGTGGATTGTAAATCCACATACATGAACATGAATGAATTTAGAGAGTGTATATTAGACGCATATATTTCATATTTTGAAAAATTTGGAGAGTATATCTATATCTATATCTATATCTATACACACACACACACACACACACACACACACACAACTCACAGACATTAAAAATACCAATATAAATGCCAATCGAAATTCATCAGTAAATATGTATCATCCACAAATGCAAAAATATTTATTTTACTGAACATGAGTTAATGTATAATGTTGTTCTACTAGGACGCTCTCCTATAGGTTGAATTTTCATTTCCAACAGCATTTAGGAGGAGTGAACTCTTCTCACAATTTGTATCTGCCAAGACAGCCACCTCACAAAAATGTACGTGTGATACCTGGTAGGATTCTATATATGCATATAAATATACATGTGTGAATAGGCTACAGAAAAGGGAAACAAGAATTCACATATTTGTTAAGTTTAAAAACACATGGAGAATATTTCAATTAAAATTTGACTAGATTTATAACTCCTACCTTATATAATGCAAATGTCAAGTCCAACTATACAACGTGTCTCTGGAGAACCTTTGGATGTCCTGTTGTTTATCATGAGTATACTAGACAGTGCCTTGATTGACTGTGTTTCATGAAAATGATCTAGAACAGACATGCCAGTAAGTTGGTGCCTGCTGAGTAGTGTGCCTAGAGCAGTGGTGTGTATGTGTGTCATAATACATCTCTGATGTGGCCATATGGATTTGCCATTGGCTTCCAAATGGCTTGTGACAGACATGGTGAGGTCAGCAGACACTAATATGTAAGGGCACTTGTTATATGGAGAGGTTTCATCTCAATGTTAAGAATCAGGTTGCAATAGACAAGGGAAAAGGATATGTGGGATAGAAGCCTGGTTGGTGCATTCTCCTGCAGACCCTGACCCACCACATGTGGCAGAACTCCATCCAGCACTGTGTCCCTTTTGAACTCCTTGTATTTCGTGAAGCAAATACCAAACTCCCAATGCAGGAGAAAGAAAAACCATGAAAAAGTGGAGGATGACCAAATGGCTTCACAGCCCAGATGGGGAGAGACTTAGCACGCACTGGTCACATTTTACTTAAAAGAGAGAATTCACCACTGCTGCCTCATGTTCATTAGAAAATAAGAAACCATGTCCTCCAGGTCACATAGAATCAGACCCAGCTTTGATGGTCTCACGACAAAGGAAGCTAAAGCTCCTGAAAACAACATATATTTCAAGTGCCCAACCTCAGAGGCAGTTTATCAAGAAGTCCTTTAGGCCAGCAGAGCTCCATGTTTGTGGAGTTTTTAACCTGTCCCTTACTTATGGAAACTTCTCTACCACATCCAAGGTTGTGAACTCATGAGCATTTTCCATTCCAGTTATATATTCACAGATTTTATAACTCTTCTCCACTAATTGTGTCTTACTTGGGGCGAAGGTAATGTCAAGGCATTGTTCTGGATGAGAGAGGGAAAATATTTTGTGTAGCACATATTTGATAGACATTGGATTCTTTTTCCTATTTTCCATTCAAAATACTGAATCCCTGACACTAACACATACCCTACTAGACTCTGACTACTAATCCTAATATGATGGAGAAAAATAACCCAAATAGAACAGAAATACAAGCAGGTCAGAGGAGGCATGGTGTATTTTTGAAATTTTCTTTTGCATAATAAATGGTAGGTGTTATAAATCTAGTGAATTTTTATTTGGAATAGTTTTTCATGTGTTTTTAAAATTAACAAATATGTGAATCCCTGCCTCCCTTTCTCTGTAGCCTATACAGCACATGTATTTTTATATGTACATATTGAATCCTACCTGGTATCACACGTACATTTTTGTGAGGTTGCTGACTCGGCAGATATAAATTGTGTGAAGAGACTACCCCTCTTAAACGCTGTTGGAACTAAAAATTCAACCTATGGGTGAGCTTCCTAGTACAACAACATTATACATAATTCCATGTTCAGTAAAGTATATATTTTTGCATCAGTAGATGTTATATATTTCATTATAAATTTCATTTAACATATATTGCTACTTTTTTATGTTTCTCTTTGTGTTTTTTTGGTATATATATATATATATATATATATATATATATATATATATACTCTCCTGATTTATCAAAACATGAAATATATGTGTCTTATATACACTCTCTACATTCATACATTCTTTCATGTATGCATGAGGAAATATAATCAACTTTTCTCAAGATTATTATTGGAAATATTCATCCACCTGAAATACATATTTGTTTCCTTGTACTGACAACTCACTTCTGTGAATGGTGCATACAAATCCTAATAATTCTACAGTATCTGACCCAGTTTAACATCAATGCAAGTAGATTCCTATGGGACATGATGTGTATTTTGACGTTCATTTATATTCCACACTGCTACATTAATATTTCTGCAGTTTTTGCACATCATAGGATATATATTTCATCCACAAGTTCACAACTTTATAGGTATTTTTTCACTTTTAATCATTTCCTGCTTCAGAACACATATATTCCTGCCGGTTTCTTGACTGGTCTTTTCATGAGACTTCTCTGCAAACACATTTTTTTTTAATTTCATAATCAGTTTTGAAGCAAAACTCACACACTTTTTATGATAAACCATAAATCTAATATCACCATTAGAAGCATAACTGTTTGGAATGGATGATTGTATATCAATTTAGGTTTCCTGTATATTTTCAGAAATCAATTCAATCCATTATTTAAAGTTCGAACCAGTTATATTATTTATTCACAGTATGGTCTATTCATGCATTATCTCTATATTCATAGGCACAAGGTACACCTATTTGTACCCCCAATTAATTTATACGTCTTCAAAATATTGCTTTCCTACATATTTTACCCAGTTCATCATTGTGACTGACTCTTCACATGTGCTGACATTTACATTCACTCTCTACCTGAAACCCTATTGCTAAAGAACTTTTGGTCCAAATCCTATACTCACTCTTTTATCTAAACCTACCGACTATTTTCCTAATCCTACTGAATATCCCTTTTTGACTGGATGTTCTCTTCCACATTCAATCATCCAAATTAGAAGGTCCTATGCCATAGTATATTGATTTAACTGAGACAACTGTGCAGGACATAAATCAATGCTAAGTATCCCAATCAAGGGCCCAATGCCCTTCAGGGCTTCAAAACTTACCTAGATTTCTGTTTTCATACTTATATTTCACCTATATATTCTTATAAATATCACAGGTTCCTAATACAAATATTCATTCCAGAGAATGATTCCTAACCCAAATTGAACATGTTATTAACCCTAACCATACACTTTTCCCTCAATCTAATTTTACAGAAGAGCAGGGACAGAGTTGGTCTTACAATACAGGAATATAGGCGATCTTCCAGCTGCTGAAAACCTAAAAGGTCCATGCTGAAATGATCCTTGGAGAAGATGTAGGCAGCTATGAAGGACATGAGAGAGCAAAAGTCATCTTCCATGGCAAACAACCTGGTCAGGTTGATGGGATGTGTCTGAATTAGCCTCTCTCTTCCTAATGTAGAGAAGATGGACCAAACCATGCCTGTGTGGAGAGCTGTTCCCCGGTGCCTATGGTTGATATACCATTCTAACATATGAATGAGTCACAGCAAGTAGAGGCAGCCTCCATCTTTTGGGAACCATGTAAGCAACTGTTAAAACAAAGTGGTTTCCAAGGCAGTGACTTCATTCAGATCTTGAAGAAAGTGACATCACCTTACAGTTTTGGTAATGAAAGTCTGTGATCTTGGGATCCAGGAAACCAGGCACACAGAGTCAAACCCACTCCATGTCCCAGTGGGCTAACTTGTTTGGATTTAACAAGACAGAGTCACTCTTTCTTTGTACCTACTGATGTGAGGACAGCCAAATGCCTGGAAACTATGAAGACTGGCCTTTCCAGAGAAAGCAGGTAGTTTCTCACCATGGGCTCCTGACAACTTCACAGAGTTGGCCAAAGAGACCAGATTGGAGACAGGACACGCCATTTTGGGGGAACATAGTATGGCCCACAAGTCAGAGGACACTCCGGATAGTCACAGACCTACTTGGGGAAAGGAGGTGACTTTTTGGGTGTGAGTGTGAGTTTGTGGTTTTGTCTCATGTTCTGAGAATAGTTAGGAAACCTGGTTTGTTTGTTTTGGAGAGGACTGTGCCTAGTAAGTCCTTTGACAAGGTGAGTGTTTCTGTGTCTATATATCATACTGTGTCAGTGATTGTAAACATTAGAAAAGAGAATGCATCAATGGATGTGTCCTGTCTACGAGAAAGCTTCAAAGCATTCATCCTGTGCAATTTATGAATGGACTGCAGGTTGCCGTATGGATGGGCAACTCCTGGTATCTTTCTAAATTCCTGTTTTCTTCCTGAATTCTGGACACTCTCCAGAATACGCTCATGATTTTGTGTCCAAGATATGTACCACCTCCATCTCTGTGACATGGCCATGTACTGGATAGCTGATGAGAATGGCGAGTATCTCAGAAAACTCAGATATCAGTATGCCCAAGAAAGTCTCAGTGGAGAAACCCTGCTTTGGGCCTTTTGCTTACCTATTCTGTTGCCCTGAATGTCAGGAAGGTCTTTGCCTCAGGCCACACTTTGTGAAGCCTGCAGAAAATAGTTTTCAAATGGAAAAGAATGGTCATTACCTGTGCCTCTTTGCTTAATTGCTTTGGAAATGGATGTTTCTGAATCAGCCTCTCAGCCCTATGTGAGGCTGTGGCTTAGATTCACAGCACATGATGGGTCTAAAGAAAAATCCCATGTGTGCATCCCAAACCAAAATGGACAAAAGAGCTGTCAGAGTAGTTCTTACAATACAGGAAAGTTGGGGACCTTCCACTTGATGAGAACCTCAAATGTCCATGCACAAATGATACCTGGAGAAGTTGTAGGCAGGTATGAAGCACCTGAGAGAGCAAAAGTCATCTTCCATGGCAAACAACCTGGTCAGGATGAAGGGATGTGTCTGAATCTGAATCTCTCTCTTCTTATTGTAGAGAAGATGGACCAAACCAGGCCTGAGTGGAGAGCTGTTCCCGGGTGCAAATGGTTGATATACATTCTACCTTATGAAAGTGTCACAGGAAGCGTGGGCAACCTCCATCTTATGTTACCCTTGGAAGCAACTGTTATGACAAAGTGGTTGCCAAGGCAGTGACCTCATTCAGTTCCAAAGAATGTGACATACCTCATTTCCTTGGTGATGGAACTCTCTGAACTTGGTATCCAAGAAGCCAGGCACCCAGAGGCAGTCCCAGTCCCAGTCCCAGTGGGCTCACTTGTTTGGATTTACCAAGGACAGAGTCAGTTTTCTTGGT
The DNA here is from genome assembly GCF_048772815.1 of Callospermophilus lateralis. NCBI lineage: Eukaryota > Metazoa > Chordata > Mammalia > Rodentia > Sciuridae > Callospermophilus > Callospermophilus lateralis. The sequence continues at coordinate 93,161 of NW_027513102.1, forward strand.
ACCTAATGATGTGAGGATGGCCAAATGCCAGGAGAGCTCTGAAGATGGACCTTTCCTGAGAAAACAGGTAGTGGCTAACCACTTTTTCCTGACATCTTCACAGAGTTGGTCAAGGAAAGAAGGTCTGAGAGAAGACAGGCCATTTCGGGGGAACATAGTATGGCCCACCAGTCAGAGGACACTCCGGATAGTCACAGACCTACTTGGGGGAAGGAGGTGCCTTTGTGGGAGTGTGTGTGGGTTTGTTGTTTTGTCTCATGTTCTGAGAATAGATAGGAAAGGCGGTTTGTTTGGTTTGGAGTGGACAGTTTCTAGTAAGTCATTTGACACGGCGAGGGTTTCTGTTTCTGTGTATCCCACTGTGTCTGTTGTTGTAGACATTAGAAAAGAGAATGCATTAATGGATGTGTCCTGTCTAGTATAAATCTTCCCATAATTCATCCTGCCCAATATATGAATGGACTGCAGCTTGTCTTATCGATGTGCAACACCTGCAATCTTTCTAAGTTGTTGTTTTCTTCCTGAATTCTGGCCACTCTCCAGAATAGGCTCATGGATTTGTGTCCAAAAATTGTACCACCGCCAAGCTCTGTGACATGGCCATGTACTGGATACCTGAAGAGAATGGCGAGCATCTCAGAAAACTCAGATATCAGTGTGACCAAAAAAATCTCAGTGCAGAAACCCTGCTTTGGGCCTTTTGCTTACTTATTGTTGTGTTGCACTGAATGTCAGTAAGGTCTTTGCCTCAGGCCACCCCTTTGTGAAGCCTGAAGAAAACAGTTTTCAAATGGAAATGAATGGGCCTCACCTGTGGCTCTTTGCTTAATTGCTTTGGAAAGAGATGTGTCTTTATCAGCCTTTGGACCTGTGTGTGGCTGTGACTTAGATTCTCAGCACCTGATGGATCTTAAGAATGATCCCATGTGAGCTTCCAAAACCAAAATGGCAAAAAATATCATTCATTGTGGATGAAGTCTCTTGCCTTCCTCTGTTAGGTTCCTGCACTCCATCAAATGACAATAGGGATTCTTTGGGTCAAATGAGTTCTTCAAAGCCCTGCAGAGGTGCTTGTGTTTTCGCATGACTCTAAATCACCTAAAGAATTGATACCTAAAATCAGTAGCCCTGAAATTGGAGCAACAAAGAAGTATTAAAGGCAGGCTTATTTGTTCACTCCTGGTTCACAGAAACGGTATCCAGGCTACCCTGACTTTAGGCAAATAAGGGGCAAAAGAGCTGATTTTGGACACTGTCTTGGGCTGCGCCCCTCATGGAAACCTCCAGCCAGAGGTTAAGATGATTGACTATATGGAATAAGATGAGGGCCATGTGGGAGTGTTTTGGTTTTGATTTTGGTCATTAGTGTGGCATTGGAAAAAATGACTGGGTACACGTGGGCTTGAACTCTGGTGTGATTCCCCTTAGAGACTGGGTTTTGGAAATGAACTCAGAGAAGCATTGCCATGAATTTTGTTGGGATTTTAAGAGGCCACGCATGAAAGTCGCTCTTGGAGACTGAGACCTAGGCCCCGGGTGGATTTCAACAGAGGACTGGAAATCTCAGCAAGGATATCACATGATTTTATTCTCAAAGAAATGGCAGCCATAGTTGAGAGTCAAAACACACATGGACCTCACATTGTAGACCTCAATGGGCCTGGCCTAATGTGACCGTTTGTCCACTCTTTGGGAAGCCGTGCCTGTGAGAATTCTCCAGAGATTTCATTGAAATGAGCTTCCTCACCATTTAATGTTTGCTGAATGAACTGAAATCCACAGTGCCTCCAACTTCATGCTTGAAAAATGGCTAGATAAATACCATGAAATTTTTGAAATTCCTATGACCAGGTGGCACTGGAGAAACATTGGATGTCCTGTTGCTGATCATGATTATACCAGACAGTGCCTTGACTTACTGAGTTTCATGAAAATGGTGTAGAACAGAGATGCCAGTAAGTTGGAGCCTGCTGAGTAGTGGGTCTAGAGCAGTGGTGGGGAGGTGTTTGATAAAACATCCGTGGTAGGGCCATGTGGATGTACCATTGGATTCCAAATGGCTTGTAACTGACATGGTGCAGCCAGCAGACCCTTATATGTAAAGGCATATTGTTATATGGAGAGTTTTCAGAGGAAAATTAAGAATCAGGTTGATATGGACAAGGGGGCAATGGGGCAAGCTGTGAGAGATAGGAGCCTAGTTGGTGCATTCTCTTGCAGACCCTGACCCACCACACGTGACAGAACTCCCTCCAGCACTGTGTCCCAGTTTAGCTCCTAGTATTTCGTGAAACAAATACCAAACTCACAGTGCAGCAGCAAAAAACTCCACAAAAAGTGGAAGAGGACCAAATGGCTTCACAGTCCACACGGGGAGACACATAGTCCACAGTGGCCTCAGTTTACCTTCAAAGAGAGGATTCAGCACTGCTTTATCTAGTTCTTTGGAAATAAGAAACCATGTCCTCCAGGTCACATAGATGCAGACCCAGCTTTGATGGTCTCACTACAAAGGAAGCCAAATCTCCTGAAAACAACATATATTTCAAGTGCAAAACTCAGTGGCAGTTTCTCAAAAAGTTTTTAGGCCAGCAGAGCTCCATGTTTTTGGAGTGTTTACCCTGTCCCTTAGTTTTGGAAACTGCTCTACCACCTCCAAGGTTGTGAACTCCTGAGCATTTTCCATTCCAGATATGTATTCACTGATTTTGTAACTCTTCTCCTCTAATTGTGTCTTACTTGTGGTGAAGGTAATGTCAAGGCATTGTTCTGGATGAGAGCGGGAGGATATTTGTGCAGCATATATTTACATACACATTGGATTCATTTTCCAATTTTCCATTCGAAATACTGAATCCCTGACACTAACCCATACCTAGTAGACTCAGACTATTCATCCTAATATAATGGAGAAAATTAACACAACACAATAGAAATACAAGCACTTCAGAGGAGACATGTTGTATTGTTGGACTTGACATTTGCATTATATAAGGTAGGAGTTATAAATCTAGTCAAATTTTAATTGAAATATTCTCCATGTGTTTTTAAACTTAACAAATATGTGAATTCTTGTTTCCCTTTTCTGTAGCCTATTCACACATGTATATTTATATGCATATATAGAATCCTACCAGGTATCACACGTACATTTTTGTGAGGTGGCTGCCTTGGCCGATACAAATTGTGAGAAGAGTTCACTCCTCCTAAATGCTGTTGGAAATGAAAATGCAACCTATAGGAGAGCGTCCTAGTAGAACAACATTATACATTAACTCATGTTCAGTAAAATAAATATTTTTGCATTTGTGGATGATATATATTTACTGATGAATTCGATTGGCATTTATATTGGTACTTTTTAATGTCTGTGAGTGTTGTGTGTGTGTGTTTGTGTGTGTGTGTGTGTATATATATAGATATGGATATAGATATAGATATAGATATAGATATACTCTCCAAATTTTTCAAAATATGAAATATATGTGTCTAATATACACTCTCTAAATTCATTCATGTTCATGTATGTGGATTTATAATCCACTTTTCACAAGATTATAATCAGAAATATTCATCCACCTGAAATACATATTTGTTTCCTAGTACTGAAAACTAACTTCAGTGAATGGTGCATACAAATCCTAATTATTCTACAGTAACTGACCCAGTCTAACATCAATGCAAGTAGACTCCTATGGGACATGATATGTAATTTGTCATTCATTTGTATTCGACACTGGTACATTATTATTTCTTCAGTTTTTGAACATCATAAGATATACATTTGCCAAGGCAGTGACCTCATTCAGTTCCAAAGAATGTGACATACCTCATTTCCTTGGTGATGGAACTCTCTGAACTTTGTATCCAAGTAGCCAGGCACCCAGAGGCAGTCCCAGGCCCAGTCCCAGTGGGCTCACATGTTTGGATTTACCAAAGATAGAGTCAGTCATTCTTGGTACCTACTGAAGTGGGATTACCAAATGCCTGGAGAGCTCTGAATAGGGAGCTTTCCTGAGAAAGCAGGTAGTGGCTCTCCACATTTTCCTTACAACTTTACAGAGTTGGCCAAGGAAAACAGATCTGAGAGAGGACAGGCCATTTCGGAAGAACAGAGTATGGCCACCAGTCAGAGGACACTCTGGTTAGTCATACACCTATGGGGAAGGAGGTGCCTTTTTGGGAGTGGGTGTGGGTTTGTGGTTTGTCTCATGTTCTGAAAATAGGTAGGAATGGCGTTTTGTTTGTTTTGGAGTGAACTGTTTCCGGTAAGTCGTTTGAAGAGGTGAGTGTTTCCATGTCTGTGTATCCCACTGTGCCTGTGGTAGTAGACATGAGAAAAGAGAATGCAGCAATGGATGTGTCATGTCTAGTATAAAGCTTCCCAGCATTCATCCTGCCCAATTTATGAATGGAGTGTGGCTTGCCTTATGCACGGGCAACACCTAATACCTTCCTAAGTCCCTGTTTTCTTCCTGAATTCTGGCCACTCTCTAGAATAGGCTCATGGTTATGTGTCCAAGATATGTACCAAATCCAAGGTCTTTGACATGGCCATGTACTGGATACCTGAATGGAATGGCCAGCATCTCAGAAAACTCAGATATCAGTGTGACCAGGAAAGTCTCAGTGGAGATACCCTGCTTTGGGCCTTTTGCTTACCTATTGTTCTGTTGCCCTGAATATCAGGAAGGTCTTTGTCTCATGCAACCCCTTTGTTAAGCCTGAAAAAAACAGTTTTCAAATGGAAATGAATGTGCATCACCTCTGGCTCTTTGCTTAATTTCATTGGAAAAGGATGTGTCTGATTCAGGCCCTTTGCCATGTTTTAGGCTGTGACTTAGATTCTCAGCACCTGATGGATGTAAAGAAAGATCCCATATGTGCATCTAAACCAAAATGGAAAAACGTTCAATCAATGTGCATGAATTATATTGCCTTCCTTTGTTAGGTTTCTGAAATCCATCATGTCAGAATAGGGATTCTTTGGGTGAAATGAGTTTTTCAAATCTCTGCAGAGGGGCTTGGCTTTTCTTATGACTCCAATTCACAAAAAGAATCTAGACCCCACAGTCAGAGAGCCTCAAATTGGAGAAGCGAAGCAGTATTAAGGGCAGGCCTATTTGATCACTCCTGGTTCACAGGAAGGGTGTCCAAGCCACCCTGACATTCGGCAAATGAGGGGCAAGGGAGCTTATTTTGGACACTGTCTTGGGATGTGCCTCTCATGAAAACCTCCATCCAGATGTTATGATGAGTATCTTTATGGTAGAAGATGAGGGCCATGTAGGAGTGTTTTGGTTATAATTGTGGTAATTTGTGTGGCAGTTGGAAGAGATGACTGGGTAAACCTGGGCTTGAATTCTGCTGTGATTCCCCTTAGAGACTGAGTTCTGGAACTGACCTCAGAGAAGTATTGACATGAATTGTGTTGGGATTTTAGGAGGCCAGGAATGAGAGTTGCCATTGGAACCTGGGATCAAGGCCCAGAGTGGCTTTCCACAGAACACTGAGAATCACAGCCAGGATATTACATGATTTTATTCTGAAAGACTTGGCAGGCATAATTGAGATTCAAAACACACTTGGACCTCGCTTTGTAGACCTCAATGGGCCTGGCTTCATGTGACTTTTTGGCCACTCTTTGGGTAGACTTGCCTGTGAGAGTGCTCCAGAGATTTCCCTGAAATTAGCTTCCTCACCATTTAATGGTTCCTGAATGAATTGAAACCAACATTGCCTCCAAATGCATCTGTGAAAAAATGCTAGATAATTACCATGAAATTTTAGAAATTCCGATGACCAGCTGGCACTGGAGGACCTTTGATGTCCTGTTGATGATCATGAGTATACCAGACAGGGCCTTGATTGACTGGGTTTCATGAAAATGGTGTAGAACAGAGATGCCAGTAAGTTGGGGCCTGGTAAGTAGTGGGCCTAGAGCTGTGTTATGCAAATGTGTGATAAAACATCTGTGGTGGGGCCATGTGGATCTTCCATTGGCTTCCAAATGGCTGTGACTGACATGGTGCAACCATCACACCCATATATGTAAAGGCATATTTTTATATGGAGAGGTTTCAGAGCAATGTTCAGTATCATGTTGCTATTGTCAAGGGGGCAAGCTACTTGAGATAGAACCCTGGTTGGTGCATTTTCCTGGAGACCCTGCCAACCACACCTGACAGAACTCCCTTCAGCACTGTGTCCCATTTGAACTCGTTGTATTTCATGAAGCAAATACCAAACACCCAGTGCAGCAGCAAGAAACACCACGAAAATTGGAGGATGACCATTGGTTTCACAGTCCACACGGGAAGACCCTTAGCCCTCAGTGGCCAATGTTTACCTACAAAAAGAGAATTCATCACTGCTGCCTCATTTTTATTTGAAAATAAGTAATCATTTCCTCCAGGTCACATAGATGCAGATCCAGCTTTGATGGTTTCACTACAAATAAAGCTAAAGCTCCTGACAACAACATATATTTCAAGTGCCCAACCTCAGAGGCAGATTCTCAAAAAGTCTTTTGGCCAGCAGAGCTCCATGTTTGTGGAGTGTTTACCCTGTCTCTTACTTTTGGAAACTCCTCTACCACCTCCAAAGATGTGAAATCTGGAGCATTTTCCATTCTAGATATGTATTCACAGATTTTCTAACTCTTCTCCTCTAATTGGGTCTTACTTGGGGCGAAGGTAATGTCAAGGCATTGTTCTGGAGGAGAGTGGGAAGATTTTTCCGTAGCATATATTTGCATACACATTGGATTCAGTGTCCTATTTTCAATTCAAAATACTGAATACCTGACTCTAACCCATACCCTACCAGACTCTGACTACTAATCCTAATATGATGGAGAAAAATAACCCATAAAGAATAGAAATACAAGCAGTTCAGAGTAGGCATGGTGTATAGATGGACTTGCCTTTTGCATGATACAGAGTTGGAGTTATAAATCTAGTCAATTGTTTGTTGAAATAGTTGTCCTTGTATCTTTAAAATTAACAAATATGTGAATTGATGTCTCCCTTTCTCTGTATTCTTATATGCACATATTCATTCCTATCTGGTACCACACGTACATTCTTGTGAGGTGGCTGACTTGGCAGATACAAATTGTTAGAAGAGATCACTCCTACTAAACCCTGTTGGAACTGAATATTCAACCTATGGGTGAGCTTGCTAGTTGAACAGCATTATACATAAATCCATGTTCAGTAAAATGAATATTTTTAGATCTGTGGATGGTATATATTTTATAATGAATTTTGATTGACATATATATTGCTACTTTTTTGTCTGTGTGTTTGTTTTATGTATATGTATATATATGTATATATATATATATATATATATATATATATATATATATATATATATATGTATATATATATATATATATATATATATATATACACTCTCCAGATTTTTCAAAATATGAAATATATGTGTCTTATATTCACTCCCTAAATTCATTCATGTTCATGTATGTGGATTTATAATCAACTATTCACAAGATTATTCTCAAAATATTCATCCACCTGAAATTTGCCCAATGCTCTCAAATGTCAATCCTATTTGTGACTACATATTTGTTTCTTCCTAAGATTATATATTTAAACTCAACCCTGTTCAAAATGTCTAATCCTATCACACACTTTATACTTTGCCTGATTTTGAAATGTCTCTATTGATATATGCTTTCCTACATATTTTCCCCACTTCATCATTGTGACTGACTCTTCACTTGTGCTGACATTTACATTCACTCTCTAATCGAAATCCTATTGCTAAGAAACTTTTGTTCCAAATCTTATACTCACCCTTCTTCCTAAACTTACTGACTATCTTCCTAATGCTACAGACTATCCCTTTTTGACTGGATGTTCTCTTCTACATTCAATCATCCAAGTAAACGTGGTGCGAGCTTCAGAGGAGGAGACTACCAACAGGCTATCTCATGCAACATCAAAGGGTTTATTGGGTGTCCAGAATGCTGGGGTTCAGAGCTCACCTGAATAGAGCAGATAGCCCTGAGAATAGCTGAAGTAGAGCTTATATACTTTCCCTGGAGAGAGAAGGGAGGGAATTGTATTGATGGGTCAGGGCGAGTGGGCGGTTTGCATGCAACTGGGAGAGGGAGTACATTCTGCAATTTGGCAGCTGGGGATAGAACATTCTGGGAACAAATTTTGCAAACATTTCTCAAGATTTCAACAGTGTTCTGTTAAGCATACAGAAAAACAAGATGTGACAAGTACCTATTTTATTAATATTTCATTCCCCACTTCTTCTTCTGGCTAATTTTAATCATACAAATGATCATTGGAGGGTGTCACATTCAATGTCTGCTAGTGGGGTATTACCATAAGTTTAACTCCTCCAATTTGAGCCTGGAGAAAAGATATTACACGGTTGAGCAAACAGGGTTTTATAGTTAGCAATAATATGAGGATTATTATTGGACCGGCCAGGTTTGATAAAAACGTAGTTAACCAGGGGGACTGTGTGAACCAAGACTCAAGCCACCCTTTTGGGCCCTCTCTCATTTGTTGATGCTCTTCAAGGTGTCTTTTAAATTTACTCATAGATTTTATTACGACTCCAGTATAGTCAGCATAAAAACAACATTCTTCCCTCAATGCAGCACAAAGCCCCCCTTCTCTAATGAAGAGGAGATCCAACCCTCAACTGTTCTGTAAAAGAACTTCAGAGAGAGAGGTTAAAGTTTCATGCAAAGCCCTGAAGGAGGTTTCTAATATCTTACTTTTGCTCTATTGCTGCTTCTAATTGGGTCATCTTTTGTGTCCCATGGACAATGCCACTGGTTCCTCTGCCCACCCGTGCAGCAACTCCTATTCCTAATAGGATGGCTAAAGTGAGGGATATATGTTCCCAGTGGAACCGGTTGTATGCCCCCCCTATTTGATCTTCAAATGAACCTGCATCATGATAGAGCACTCTGGGAAACATCTGCACCATTACACAATTTATCACATATCCTGATCATTTCATGAAAACATAAACGATGTTTAAGTATATAGAATTATGCTGTTGTAGGCACTGACAAAGCAAGGCACCTAAGATAGCACTCAAGAGAGGGAAACAGTCCTATTTGGTTGCAACCGGATTGAGAGGGCATTGCTTATATTGTAATCAATTAATCCCATGAAACTCAAGTTTAGGTAGTTTCAGAATTTTGTACCCAACATATAAGGGATGGGGCTCAGAAGTTCACAGTCTTCAGAAGTTTAAAAAAGCAGTATTTGTTTCTGTTTTTCCTTCTGTTCTGGGCAAGTTAACTTTTCAAGGACACCTGGGAGGAGGAGAGCTTTTTCTTCCATTTCTTATTTTCCCCCTGCCAGCTGTTACCATGGAGCCCGGTTGGTAATTTCTTTATCTTAGAAATGTAGCCATCTCTGTGAAGCCCCAGCTGAAGGCCAGAGGACTTGTTCACATATTTTGTGAAAAACTAGTTAGGGGTTGTCTAGCTTAGAAGTACTGAGATTTTTAGCCAGTGGCCAAGTAGAACAGGGCAATACGAAAGAGAAAGTTTATCTACATTAAAGTCTTTATTGGGACTGTTTTGCTGAAAGTTCAAAACTCAGCCATGGTGAAGACTTCTGAAGAAGGTCATTTAAGACTTTTCTGTGGGCCTGGTACAGAGGGGGAAAGACGGGGAAGGTGGGGCTGAGAGCACCTCCGAGGATCTGAGAATGAGGGAAAAGAGAGATGTAATAGAATAATGCGAAAGGGTATTAGGAATTTCCTAGCAGCAAACTTGAGCAGTAGATCAGGTAGAGCAGAGTGAGACGGGAGTGAGGATCCCAAAATCCTGTGAGGGACTTTAAATTTTAGTAACATGTTTTCAGTGATGACAAAGCAACTTTAAAGGCCAATTATATTACATCTTGGATAAGGGTCTCAGGGCTCTCCTCAGCTCGTTTGAGCATTGGGTTAGCTGGTAAGAGGACCTGGTGGGACCCGGTGAGGGCACTGACAGGAGATGAGAGGAATGAGTCGGTGGAGCGGTACCTATGTACCTGCTACCTCAGAAAGGGGGCGATGGTCTGAGAACTGGTGGAGCTTTGGGTTTCTGATCTAGTTATTGGAGGGGAGAAATCAAGTTGCTGAGATGGGAGTGACATCAGAGGGTCTGGAGCAGAAGGCTGAGGATAATGATCTATTGGAGAAGCATAGTTCAGGATGTGAGTGAGGGAGGGAAAAGGCTTCCACATAGGGGAATTTCCTTTCACTCTTTTGAGCACTTGCAGAAGTTAAAAAGGTCATGCAAAATTTGAGGATCTAGAGACCCCTCTGGGTGCCATAGTTTTTGGTTGTCTAATTGGTAATGTGGCCAATGCTGTGTACTGAATTTGATGAAGAATTGGGGTTCCATCAGGCAGCCCCTGTATGCACACATTCCCATGACATACAGAAAAAGTCGGCTTTTCCCCCACACAGCCATTACTCTTTGTGGCTTTGACAGTCTGCCAGGCAAACTTAGTAATCTAGACTAGCCAACCTGCATCTGGCTCGCGTGTCCCTACATCCATAATGGTTGTTTCCATTATCTATGGTACAGAAGGGATTTAATGGTATTTTAGTGGGATCCTCTTCATCAGGGATATCACAATAGGAAATACCTATAGCCAGCTAACAAATGTCTGGGTGGAGAGATGGCCACCAGGTCCCTAAGTGGGCTGTATGCGAGATAGACCATACTTCTTTTCCAGTAGGATTTGTGATCAGCCATCACTGCTTAATGGGCTGATGAGGGTTAGGACTACTTGTAGCCAAGGGGAGAGTATATAACCTTATTCACATTGCGAATACACAATTTGAAACTGTTACCAGTCTTTTTCAGTTTCCAGAAAGATTCTGTACAGGCAGCAGGCTTGAGATGAGAGGTATGGATCCAGGAAGTGATTCTGTTTACGTTTACCACTGTAGGTGTTATAATAGCACCTGGTATGGTCCTTTTCAGCGGGGTACCAGGGATGACACCTGATATCATCTTACATAGATGAAATCTCTTACTTGATATGGATGTGGAATCCCCTGGTTCCCAGTTGGGTAGGCAGTGGCCAGCTGTTTTCACAGGTATTACTGAGTTCTTTCAAGATCTTTAAGTCTGTCAAGCAAGGGGGTGTGGAAAGGATCTTTAGGTCTTACAGTTGGGCTTAGGTCCCCTACTGGAGGAGGGCCACCATAAAGAATTTCACATGTGGTAAGGTTACTCAAAGAAACAAAGGGATTTTTTCTTGCATGAAACATTGCATAAGGCAGGAGCATAGTCCAATCTTATGCTGGTCTCTAAGCTTAATTTCGTTAAGGTCTCTTTAATGGTTCTATTCATTCTTTCTACTTGTCCTGAACTCTGGGGTCTATAAGCACAATTTAACTTCCAATTAATCCCCAGGATCCTGGCTAACCCCTGACTTACCTGGGTCATGAACATCGGTCCATTGTCAGATCCTATTACCGGCTTAGCTTCCTCCAATGGTAGAGAGGCTTAGTCAGCAGCAGTGGAATCACTTAGAGTGTGTTGTGTGTTAGGGGACGAGGGCAGGGGATAAGGAGGGGGAGAAGAGTCCAGTAGAGTCAAATCTGTGACTCAGGGAGAACAGAGGGTGGAGGAGGAGGAGGTTGAGAGGGTTTGAGAGATCATGGGGGAAGGAGTAGGAGCAGAGGTAGGGGCAAAGAAAGGCTTCACCCATGGAGGAGGAGATTTGCAGAGGTCCTGCCAAGTTAAGATATATGGCTGTTGATCCGGATGGCTATGTGGCGCTGGCTGAAAGACAATACCTCTGACTTTTTAAATTAGTGGGAAGTAGAAAGATCCTTCTAGGGGCCATACGACTCCAAAGATGGGCCATTCTGAGGCACAGAGATTCTGCCAGGTCCAGCGTTTTACTAAAATAAGAAAGATTCTGAGCCCTTAAGCGGACTTTGGTCCAGTGATCAAGGGTCAGGGACAGAGGCATTGACGTGCTCTGTTCCATAATGAAAGTTCCACAAACAGTAAAAGCAAGGACACACGACACAGATAAGACAAGACCATAAAGACAGGAAATGAACGTCCAACACTGAGACCAGGAATGAGTAGCCGGCAAAACCCAATGGTATGGCAATAACGAATCTAAAAGAAAATATCACTGAGTCGAGAAGACTATTGTTCCTTGATTTCCCGAGTTCTCTGCGGGGTCCTCCAGAGAGGTGCCCTTTGTCTCTGTGACATGTCTCTCAGCCACCGTCGGAGAGAGCCCAGGCTCTTCATCGCCAGCAATTTTGCCAAGCCCTAACAAGAAACCTGAAACCAGAAAGAGGCGCCTTACTTGCTCCGAGAGGAGCCCGTTGGGGTCTCTCTCTCGTCCGCCACTGCTGGAACTCAGTGGAAACTCAATATGTAAAGGTCAGGCGAGTGTCAGAGGAAGATACTACCAAGAGACTGTCTCATGCAACAGCAAAGGGTTTATTTGTGGTCCAGCATGCTGGAGCTCAGAGCTAAATTAAATAGAGCAGAGACCTCTGAGAACAGCTTAAGCAGAGCTTATATACTTTCCTTGGAGAGGGAAGAGAGGGAAGTTCAGTGATGGGTAAGGGCGAGTGGGCGGTTTGCATGACACCGAGTGAGGGAGTACATTCTGCAGTTCGGCTGTTGGGAACAGTACATTCTAGAACAAGATTAGCAAACATTTCTCAAGATTTCAACAGTGTTTTGTTAAGCATACAGAAAAACAGGAAGTGACAAGTACCTATTTTATTAATTTTATTAACCTTTCACTACCGACTATGCCTTTTTGACTTGATGTTCCTTCTACATTAATTCATGCAACGTACAAGGTGCTATGCCATTGTATATCGATTTATCTGAGACAACTCTGCAGAACGTAATTCAACACCACGTATCCCTATCAAGGGCCCAATGCCCTTCTGGGCTTCAAATCAGACTTAAATTTCTTTTTTCATACATATATTTCACCTATATATTCTTCTACACATAGCAAGTTCCCAATACGATCATTCATCCAGCAAGATGATTTCTAACCCAAATCGAGCATGTTTTTAAACATAACCGGACACTGTTCCCTCAATGTAACTTTACAGAAGAGCAGGGCAGGAGTTGATATTACAATACAGAAATGTAGAAAAACTTCCACCTGCTGAGAACCTCAAAGGTCCATGCAGAAATGATCCCTGGAGAAGATGTAGGAAGCAATAAAGGACCTGAGAGACCAAAAGTCATCTTCCATGGCAAACAACCCGGTCAGGATAAAAGGTTGTGTCTGAATCAGATTTTTTTTTAATGTAGAGATCATGGACCAAACCAGGCCTGTGTGGAGATCTATTCCTGGGTGCCTTTGGTTGATATACCATTCTAACTTGTGAAAATGTCACAGGAAGTAGGGGCAGCCTCAATCTCTTGGGACCCTTGGAAGCAACAGTTAGGACAAAGTGGCTGCCAAGACAGTGCCCTCATTCAGTTCAGGAAGGAAGTGACCTCACCTCACTTTCTTGGTGATGGAACTCTCTGAACGTGGGATCCAGGAAGCCAGGCACACAGAGCCAGTCCCAGTCCCAGTCCCAGTGGTCTCACTTGTTTGGATTTACCAAGGACAGGGTCAGTATTTTTTGGTACCTACAGATGTGAGGAAGGCCAAATGCCAGGAAAGCTCGGATGCAGGGCTTTTCATGAGAAAGCAGGTAGTAGCTCACCGTTGGCTCCTAAGAAGTTCACAGAGTTGGCCAAGGAGACAAGATCTGAGACAGGAAAGGCCATTTTGGGGGAACATATTATGGCCCACAAGTCAGAGGACACTCTGGATAGTCACAAACCTACTTAGGGGAAGGAGGTGCCTTTGTGGGTGTGATTGTGGGTTTGTGGTTTTGTCTCATTTTCTGAGAATAGGTAGGACAGTCGGTTTGTTTCATTTGAAGTGGACTGTTTCTAGTAAGTCTTTTCACAGGGCGAGTGTTTCTATGTCTGTGTATTCCACTGTTTCCGTGGTTGTAGACATTAGAAAAGAGAATCCATCAATGGATGTGTCGTGTCTAGAAGAAATCTTCTCAGCATTCATATTGCCCCATTTATGAATGGACTGTAGCTTGCCTTATCGATGAGCAACACCTGCTACCTTCCTAAGTTTCTATTTTCGTCCTTAATTCCGGCCAATCTCAAGAATAGTCCCATGGTTTTGTGTCCAAGATATGTACCACCTACAAGCTCTGTGACATGGCCATGTACTGGATAGCTGTAGGGGATGGCGAGCATCTCAGAAAACTCAGATATCAGTGTGACCAGGAAAGTCTCAGAGGAGAAACCCTGCTTTCGGCCTTTTGCTTACCTATTGTTCTGTTGCCCTGAATGTCAGGAAGTTCTTTGCCTCAGGCCACCCCTTTGTGAAGCCTGAAGAAAACAGTTTTCAAATGGAAATGAATGGGCATACCTGTGGCACTTTCCTTAATTGCTTTGGAAAGGGATGTGTCTGAATCATGCCCTTGGCCCTGTGTGTGGCTGTGGCTTAGATTCTCAGCACCTGATGGATCTAAAGAAAGTTACCATGTGTGCATCCAAAAGAAAATTCGCCAAAAGAGCAATTATTGGTAGGAAGTCTCTCGACTTCCTCTGTAAGGTTTCTGACTTCCATCAAGTGAGAATGGGATCCTTTGGGTCAAAAGAGTTCTACAAAACCTGCAGAGGCTAGCCCATTGTGCTTGGGTTTTCTCATGACTAAAATTCACATAAAGAATCTAAACCCCACAGACAGTAGTCCTCAAATTGGAGCGGTATTAACGGCAGGCCTATTTGATCACTTTTGGTTCACCGGATGGGTGTCCAGGCCACCTTGACTTTAGGCAAATGAGGGGCAAAGGAGCTTATTTGGGACACTGTCTTGGTCTGCACCCCTCATGGAAACCTCCAGCCAGATTATGATGAGTGTCTATATGAAAGAAGATGAGGGCCATATGGAGGGTTCTTGTTTTAATTGTGGTAATTTGTGTGGTAGTTGGAAGAGATGACTGGGTCCACCAGGGCTTGAACTCTGGTGTGATTCCCCTTAGAGACTGAGTTCTGGAACTGACCTCAGAGAAGTATTGCCATGAATAGTGTTGGGATTTTAGGAGACCACGCATGAGAATCGCTTTTGGAAACTGAGATCTAGGCCCAGGATGGCTTCCCACAGAGCTCAGGGATTCTGAGCCAGGATATCACATGTTTTAATTCTTAAAGACTTGGTAGCCATAATTGAGAGTCCAAACACACATGGACCTCACATTGTATACCTCAATGGGCCTGGATTCATGTGTCCTTTTGGCCACTCTTTGGGAAGGCTTGCTTGTGAGTGTTCTCCAGAGCTTTCATTGAAATGAGCTTCCTCACCATTTAATGGTTCCTGAATTAAATGAAACCCACAGTGCCTCCAACTTCATCCTTGAAAAATGACTAGATTAATACCATGAAATTTTTGAAATCCCCATGACCAGGTGGCACTGGATAACCTTTAGATATCCTGTTGCTGATCATGAGTATAACAAACAGTGCCTTGATTGACTGAGTTTCGTGAAAATGGTGTAGAACAGAGATGCCAGTAAGTTGGAGCCTGCTGGGTAGTGGGCGTAGAGCAGTGGACTATAAGTGTGTAAATAAATATTTTTGGTAGGACCACCTGGATCTTCCATTGGCTTCCAAATCTTGCGACTGACATGGTGCAGGCAGCAGACCTTTATATGTAAAGGCATCTTGTTTTATGTAGAGGTTTCAGGGCAATGTTCAGAATCAGGTTGCTATAGTCAAGGGGAAAGCTATGTGGGATAGAAGCCTGGTTCGTACATTCTCTTGCCGACCCTGACCAACCACACATGACAGAACTCCCTCCAGCATTGTGTCCCAGTTGAACATATTGTATTTCATGAAGCAAATACCAAATTCCCAGTGCAGCAGTAAGAAACACCCTGAAAAGTGGAGGATGACCAAATGGCTTCACAGACCACACGGGAAGACACTTAGCTCCCAGTAGCAACAGTTTACCTACAAAGGAGTTTTCAGACCTGCTGCCTCATGTTCATTACAAAATAAAGAACCATGTCCCTCCAGGTCACATAGATGCAGACCCAGATTGCAGAATCACATCAGTTGCAGAACCATTGATTTAAATATTGCCATACATATATTTCTTGTGCCTAACCTCAGAGGAAGTTTCTCAATAAGTCTTTAGGTCAGCAGAGCTCCATGTTTCTGAAGTGTTTACCACTCTCCCATACTTTTGTAAACTGTTTTACCACCTCCAGTGTTGTGAACTCCTGAGCATTTTTCATTCCACATATGTATTCACAGGTTTTCTAACTCCTCTCCTCTAATTGTGTCTTACTTTTAGCGATGGTTATGTCAAGGTATTGTTCTGGATAAGAGAGGGAAGATTTTTGTGTATCACATGTTTGCATACACAATAGACTCATTTTCCTATTTTCCATTTGAAATACTGAATCCCTGACACTAACCCATACCCTACTAGACTCTGACTACTAATCCTAATATCATGGAGAAAAAAAAACCTAACTGAATAGAAGTACAGTCCTTTTATAGGAAGCATGGTGTATATTTGTATTTGTCTTCCTCTTTATCAAGAGTATGTGTTTTAAATTTAGTAAACTTTTCATTTTAATATTTCTCCATGATTTTTTTAAAGTTATCACATATGTAAATTCCTGTCTCCCTTTCTCTGTATCCTATTCAGCACATGTAATTTTTTATGCATATACAATATCCTACCTGGTATCACATGTACATTCTTGTAAGATCACTGACTTTGGAATATAAAAATTGTGAGAAGAGATGACTCTCCCTAAATAATGATGGAACTGAAAATTCCACCTATGGGTGAGCTTCCTAGTGAAAAACACTATACATAAATCCATGTTCAGTAAAATGAATATTTTTGGATTTGTGAATGAATTATATTTCATGATGAATATCGATTGGCATATATATTGCTAAATATTAATGTGTGTGTGTGTGCATGTGTGTGTGTGTGTGTGTGTGCGTGTGTGTGTGTGTATATTCTACGGATTTTAAAAAAATATGAAAAATATGTGTCTTATTATACACTCCCTAAATTCATTC
Organism: Callospermophilus lateralis; assembly: GCF_048772815.1. Taxonomy (NCBI): domain Eukaryota; kingdom Metazoa; phylum Chordata; class Mammalia; order Rodentia; family Sciuridae; genus Callospermophilus; species Callospermophilus lateralis. The sequence continues at coordinate 110,286 of NW_027513102.1, forward strand.
ATATTCATTTATGTTCATTTAAATTCAAATTTTCACAAGATTATTCTCAGTAATATTCATAAACCTGAAATATATTTTGGTTTCTACTACTGAAAACTTAGTTCAGTGGATGGTGCTTAAAAATCCTAATATTTCTACAGTAACTGACCCAGTTTAACATCAATGCAAGTAGATTGCTATGGGACATGATGTGTAATTTGAAGTTCATTTTTACTCAACACTGGTACATTACTATTTCTTCAGTTTATGGACATCATAGGATGTATTTTTCATCAAGAACTTCACAAATTTTTTTGGCATTTGGTTCACTTTCAATTACTTACTACTTCAGAACACATGTATTCCTCCATGTTTCTTTACAGGTCTTTTCACTAGACTTCTTTCTAAACACATTATTTTCGATTCCATAATCATTTTTGAAGCAAAACTCACTCTTCACGACAAACCATAACCCTAATAATACCATTGCATATATAACTCGTTGGAATGATGGTATATATATCAATATAAGATTTCCAATATATTTTCAGATGCAAACTCAATCCATTATTTAATGTTGGATCCAGTTACATACTTTATTCACAATATGGTCTATTCATGCATCATCTCAATATTCATCAACACAAGGTACACCTATTTGTATCCCCAGTACTAATTTATAAGTTTCCAGAATATTACTCCCCTTTATGGTGGAAGAAATACTTATGTCACCTGATCTACATATACATTTTACCACAGTAGTATTCTGGACACAAAATGCAAAGGTCACACATATGATTGTACCAAAGCCTAAATGGAAAGTGACCATGGATTACTAAAAGCATCTATGTCCAGGGTGCCTACTGCTCTCAAATGTCAATCCTATTGGTTACTACATATTTGTTTCTTCCTAAGATTATATATTTAACCTCAAGCCTGTTGAAAATATCTAATCCTATCACTCACTTTATACTTTTCCTGATTTCCTAATGCCCCTATTGATATCTGCTTTCCTACATATTTTTCCCAGTTCATCATTGTGACTGTCTCTTCACATGTGCTGACATTTACATTCACCCTCTAACTGAAACCAATTGCTAAAGAACTTTTTGTCCAACTCCGAGACTCACTCTTCTTCCTAAACCTACTGACTATCTTCCTAATCCTACAGACTATCCCTTTTTGACTGGATGTTCTCTTCTACTTTCAATCATCCGAGGTATAGGGTCCTATGCCATTGTATATCGATTTATCTGAGACCTCGGTGCAGAGCATAATTCAATCTAAGTATACCAATCAAGGGCCCAATGCCTTTCTGGGCTTCAAATCTTTCCCAGATCTCTGAACTCATACATATATTTCACATTTATATTCTTATAAATATCACAGGTTCCCAATACCGTAATTCATCCAGAAGAATGACTCCTAACCCAAATCGAACATGCTATTAACACTAACCATACACTGTTCCCTCAATCTCACTTTACAGAAGAGCAGGGACAGAGTTGGTCTTAAAATCCAGGAAGGTAGGGTATCATCCACCAGCTGAGAACCTCAAAAGTCCCTGCAGAAATAATCCCTTGAGTAGGTGTAGGCAGGTATGAAGGATCTGAGAGAGCAAAAGTCATCTTCCATGGCAAACAACCTGGTCAGGTTGAAGGGATGTGTCTGAATTAGCCTCTCTCTTCCTAATGTAGAGAAGATGGACCAAACCATGCCTGTGTGGAGAGCTGTTCCCCGGTGCCTATGGTTGATATACCATTCTAACTTATGAATGAGTCACAGCAAGTAGAGGCAGACTCCATCTTTTGGGAACCTTGGAAGCAACTGTTAAAACAAAGTGGTTTCCAAGGCAGTGACTTCATTCAGTTCTTGAAGGAAGTGACCTCACCTTATTGGTGATGAAAGTCTGTGATCTTGGGATCCAGGAAACCAGGCACACAGAGTCAAACCCACTCCATGTCCCAGTGGGCTCACTTGTTTGGATTTAACAAGACAGAGTCACTCTTTCTTGGTACCTACTGATGTGAGGACAGCCAAATGCCTGGAAACTATGAAGACTGGCCTTTCCAGAGAAAGCAGATAGTTTCTCACCACGGGCTCCTGACAACTTCACAGAGTTTGCTAAAGAGACCAGATCGGAGACAGGACACGCCATTTTTGGGGAACATAGTATGGCCCACAAGTCAGAGGACACTCCGGATAGACACAGACCTACTTGGGGGAAAGAGGTGCCTTTTTGGGTGTGAGTGTGAGTTTGTGGTTTTGTCTCATGTTCTGAGAATAGTTAGGAAAGCTGGTTTGTTTGTTTTGGAGTGGACTGTTTCTAGTAAGTCCTTTGACAACGTGAGTGTTTCTGTGTCTATATATCATACTGTGTCCGTGATTGTAGACAGTAGAAATGAGAATGCATCAATGGATGTGTCCTGTCTACGAGAAAGCTTCAAAGCATTCATCCTGTGCAATTTATGAATGGACTGCAGGTTGCCGTATGGATGGGCAACTCGTGCTATCTTTCTAAATTCCTGTTTTCTTCCTGAATTCTGGACACTCTCCAGAATACGCTCATGATTTTGTGTCCAAGATATGTACCACCTCCATCTCTGTGACATGGCCATGTACTGGATAGCTGATGGGAATGGTGAGTATCTCAGAAAACTCAGATATCACTATGCCCAAGAAAGTCTCAGTGGAGAAACCCTGCTTTGGGCCTTTTGCTTACCTATTCTGTTGCCCTGAATGTCAGGAAGGTCTTTGCCTCAGGCCACACTTTGTGAAGCCTGAAGAAAATAGTTTTCAAATGGAATTGAATGGTCATTACCTGTGCCTCTTCGGTTAATTGCTTTGGAAATGGATGTGTCTGAATCAGCCTCTTGGCCCTATGTGAGGCTGTGGCTTAGATTCACAGCACATGATGGGTCTAAAGAAAAATCCCATGTGTGCATCCAAAACCAAAATGGACAAAAGAACTGTCATGGTGGATAGAGTCTCTCGCCTTCCTCTGTAAGGTTCCTGACCTCCATTAAGTGAGAATAGGGATCATTTGGGTGAAGTGAATTCTTTAAAGTTCTGCAGAGGCTATCCCATAGGTTCGTGGGTTTTCTCATGACTCCAATTCACATCTATGTTTACAGAAGAGCAGGGACAGTGTTGGTCTTACAATACAGGAATGCAGTGGATCTTCCATCTGTTGAGAACCTCAAAGCTCCATGCAGAAATGATCTCTGGAGAAGATGTAGGCAGCTATGTAAGACCTGAGAGAGCAAAAATCATCTTCCATGGCAAACAACCTGGTCAGGATTAAGGGTTGAGTCAGAATGAGCCTATCTCTTCTTAATGTAGAGAAGATGGACCAAACCCGGCCTGTGTGGAGAGCTGTTCCCTTTTGCCTACGGGTGATATACCATTCTAACTTGTGAAAGTGTCACAGGAAGTAGGGGCAGCCCTCATCTCATGGGACCGTTGGAAGCAATTGTTATGACAAAGTGGTTGCCAAGGCAGTGATCTCATTCAGTTCCTGAAGGACGTGATCTCATCTCACTTCCATGGTGATGGAACTCTCTGAACTTGGGATACAGAAAGCCAGGCACCCAGAGCCAGTCTCAGTTCTAGTCCCAGTGGTCTCACTTTTTTGGATTTACAAAGGACAGAGTCAGTCTTTCTTGATACCTACTGATGTGAGGATGGCCAAATGCCAGGAAAGCTCGGAAGAGGGGCTCTTCCTGAGAAAGCAGATAGTGGCTCACTCCTGGCTTCTAACAACTTCACATTGTTGGCCAAGAAGACCAGATCTGAGACAGGTCAGGCCATTTCGGAGCATCATAGTATGGCCCATCAGTCAGAGCACACTCCGGAGAGTCACAGACCTATTTGGGGGAAGGAGGTGCCATTGCGGGTGTGGGTTTGTGGTTTTGTCTCATGTTCTGAGAATAGTTAGAAAAGGCGGTTTGTTTGGTTTGGAGTGTACAGTTTCTAGTAAGTCGTTTGACAATGCAAGTGTTTCTATGTCTGTGTATCCCACTGTGTCCGTACTTGTAGACATTAGAAAAGAGAATGCATCAAAGGATGTGTCCTGTCTCATAGAAAGCTTCCCAGCATTTATCCAGCACAATTTATGAATTGAATGCGGCTTGCCTTATTGATGGGCGATACCTGCTACCTTCCTAAGTTGCTGTTTTCTTCCTGAATTATGGCCAATCTCCAGAATAGGCTCATGGTTTTGTGTCCAAGATATGTACTACCTCCAAGCTCTGTGACATGGCCATATACTGGATAGCTGAATGGAATGGCGAGCATCTCAGAAAACTCAGATATCAGTGTGACCAGTAAAGTCTCAGTGGAGAATCCCTGCTTTGGGCCATTTGCTTACCTATTGTTCTGTTGCCCTGAGAGTCAGGAAGGTCTTTGTCTCAGGCCAACCCTTTGTGAATCCTGAAGGAAAGATTTTTCAAATGGAAATGAATATGCTTTACCTTTGGCTCTTTCCTTAATTGATTTGGAAAGAGATGTGTGTGAATCAGCCTCTTGGCCCAGTGTGATTCTTTGACTTAGATTCTCAGTACCTGATGGATCTAAAGAAAGATCCCATGGGTGCATAAAATCCAAAATGGCATAAAGAGCAGTCATTGTTGATGAAGTATTTTGCCTTCCTCTGTAAGGTTCCTGAATTCCATCAAGTGAGAATAGGGATCTTTTGGGTCAAATGAGTTCTTCAAATCTATTCAGAGGCTATCCAATAGGTGCTTGAGTTTTCTCATCTTTCCAATTCACATAAAGAATCTGTACCCGACACTCAGTAGGACTCAAATTGGAGAAGCAGAGCAGTATTAAGGGCAGGCCTATTTGATCACTCCTGGTACACAGGAAGGGTGTACAGGCCACTGGGAATTTAGGCAAATGAGGGGCAACAGAGCTTATTTTGGACACTGTCTTGGGCTACGCTAATGCTATCAAATGTCAATCCTATTGTTGACTTCATATTTGTTTTATCCTAAGCTCATATATTCATCCTCAACCCTGTTGAAAATATCTAATCCCATCACTCACTTTATTCTTTTCCTGATTTCCTAATGTCTCTATTGATATCTGCTTTCCTACATATTTTGCCCTGTGCATCATTGTGACTGACTCTTCACTTGTGTTGACGTTTACATTGACTCTCTAACCAAAACCCTATTGCTAAAGAACTTTTGTTCCAAATCCTATACTCACTTTTCTTCCTAAACTTACCGACTATCTTTCTAATCCAACTGACTATAACTTTTTGAATGGATGTTCTCTTCTACATTCAATGATCCAAGTAGAGTTCAGGTTTCTATTCAACCGGGTGAGGGAGTAGATTCTGCAGTTTGGCAATTGGGGACAGCACATTCTGGCAACAAGATTAGCAAAGAGTTCTCAAGATTTCAACAGTGTTTCGTTAAGTGTACAGAAAAACAGGAAGTGACAAGTACATATTTTATTAACCTTTCATTCCCCACTTCTTTTTCTGGCTACTTTTAACCATAAAAGTGATCTTTGTGGGGTGTCACATTCTATGTCTGCTAGTGGGGTATTACCATAATTTTAATTTGTCCAATTTGAGCTTGGAGAAAAGAAATTACATGGTTGAGGAAACAGGGTTTTATAGTTAGTAATAATATGAGGATTATTATTGGACCGGCCAGGGTTGATAAAAACGTAATTAACCAGGGGGACTGTGTAAAAGAAGACTCAAACTACCCTTTCTGTGCCTCTCTCTCTCTCGTTGTTGCTCTTCAAGGCATCTTTTTAATTTACTCATAGATTTTTTTACAACTCCAGTATTGTCGACATAAAAACAACATTCTTCCCTCAATGAAGCACAAAGGCCCCCCTCTGTCATGAAAAGGAGGTCCAACCCTCGACTGTTCTGTAAAACAACTTCAGAGAGAGAGGTTAAAGATTCCTGCAAAGCTGTGATGGAGGTTTCTAAAATCTTTAAGTTTTGATCTATTGCTGCTTCTAATTGGGTCACTTGTTGTGTCCCATGGACCAGAGCAGTGGTTCTTGTGCCCAACCCTGCAGCAACTCCTATTCGTAATAGAATGGCTAAGGTGAGGGACATATGTTCCCAGCGGAACCGGGTTGTATGTCCCCCTCTTTGATCTTCAGATGAACCTGCGTCATGATAGAGCACTCTGGGAAACATCTGCACCATTTCACAATTAATCACATCTGTTGACCATTTCATGAAAACATAAACAATGTTTAAGTATATAGAATTATACTGTTGTAGGGACGGACAAGGCAAGGCACCTAAGATAGCACCAAAGACACGGAAACAGTCTTTTTTGGTTTCAACCAGATTCAGAGGGCATTTCTTCTGTTGTAATCAATTAATCCCCTGAAACCCAAGTTGCGTAGTTTCAGAATTTTGTACCCAACACGTAAGGGAAGGGGCTCAGAAGTTCACAGTCTGCAGAAGTTCACAAAAAGCAGTTTTTGTTTCTGTTTTTTCCTCAGTTTGGGCAAGTTAACTTTTCAAGGACACCTGGGTGGGGGTGTCTTCCCTTTCTTTTTTTCCCCCTTCCAGCTGTTTCCATACAGCCCAGTTTGTAACTTCTTTATCTTAGAAATGTAGCCATCTCTGTGAAGCCCCAGCTCAAGGCCAGAGGCCTTTTTTTCAAATATTTTGTGAAAAACTAGTAAGGGTGTGTCTAGATCAGGAGTGCTGAATTTTTTAGCCAGTTGCCAAGGAGACCAGGGCAACACAAAAATAGGAAGTTTATCTACAGTGAACTCTTTTATCGGGATTCTTTTGCTGAAAGTCCTAAATCAGCCATGGTGAAGACTTCTGGAGAAGGTCAGTTAAGACTTTTCTGTGGGCCTGGTACAAGGGGGACAATTTGGAAGGCAGGGATAAGAGCAGCTCTGTGGATCTGAGAATGAGGAAGGAGAGATGTAAAAGAATATTGGGAGAGGGCTTTGGGATCTTAATAGCAACAAAAACTTGAGCAGTAGAACAGATAGAACAGAGGGGGAGACGGGAGTGAGATTCCAAAAAGCCTGTGAGGGACTTTAAATTCTTAGTAACCTGTTTTTAGTGATGACAAAGCAACATTAAAGGCCATTTTCATTACATCTTGTATTAGGGTCTGAGGATTCTTCTCAGCGGGTTTGAGCTTTGCATTAGGTGGTAAGAGGACTGGGTGGGACCCGGTGCGGGCACTGACAGGAGAGGAGAGGAGTGAGTGAATGGAGTGGTACCTCAGTACCTGCGACCTCAGCAAGGGAGCAATGGTCTGAGAACCAGTCGAGATTTGGGTTTTTGATCTAGATATTGGAGGGGAGAAATCAAGTTGCTGAGGTGGGAGTGACAGCGGAGAGTCTGGAGCACAAGGCTGAGGGTGAGCATCTATTGGAGAAGCATAGTTCAGGATGTGAGCAAAGGAGAGAGAAGGCCTCCACATAGCGGAATCTCCTTTCACCCTTTTGAGCACTTGCAGAAGTTAAAAAGGTCACACAGAATTTGAGAATCTAGAGACCCCTCTGGGGGCCATCGGTTTTGGTTATCTAATTCATAATATGGCCAATGCTGTGTACAGAATTTGATGAGGAGTTTGGGTTCCATCTGACTGTCCCTGTATGCTCACATCCCCATGACTTACAATAGAAGTCTGCTCTCCCCCCCCACAGCCGTGACTGTTTGTGGCTTTGATAGTCTGCCGGGCAAACATAGTAATCTAGGCTAGCCAACCTGCATCTGGCTCACGTGTCCCTACATCTATAATGTTTGTTTCCATTATCTATGGTACGGAAGGGATTTAATGGAATTTTAGTGGGATCCTGTTAATCAGGGATATCCCAATAGGAAAGACCTATAGCCAGCTGACAAATGACTGGGTGGAGAGATGGCCACCAGGTTCGTAAGGGGGCTGTATTCGAGATAGGCCATACTTTGTGTCCAGTAGGATTTGTGATCAGCCATCGCAGCTTAAGGGGCTGATGAGGGTTAAGACTACTGGTCGTCAAGGGGAGAATAAATATCTTCCAGGATCTTCTTTACAACCATTTGCGATGTTTCTTTTTTCTTCTTTTTTATTTCTTTTTTTTTTTTGTGTGTGTGGGGAAGGCTTCAATACATCCTGAAAATGTATGTTCAAAGACTAGGAGTTATTTAAGTCCATACCTTACTGGCTTAATTTCAGTAAAGTCAACTTCCCAGAATTGTCCTCGTCTGGTTCCTCATAGGTGCTTTCCTGCAGGAAGCTTGGAAGTGTAAGCTTTAACCAATTAATGGACCTGACAGGCTTTTGTTACCCATTCAGTTATTTCCTTTTGCTGTGAGTAGGTTAGTGGAAAACTGTGTTCTTGATCCTTCACGAATGAATGCAGTTTCTTTGAACAAAGGTGAGTGAGTTGATGAACATTTGCTACTGACATTGTTAGAGGCATGATTATAGGAGTAGTTACTGAAGGATTAAAAAATTCCACTTGGGGGCCTTCAGGGTTAAAAGTTATTTTGGCCCAGAGCTTGGTGAGCAGAACTCTGCCCATCAATGGGGCCAGGCATTCTGGGATTACTAGGAAGGAGTGATGGATTTTTCCTTTTCCCTGGTCCATGGTCATCGTAGTTGTCAAAGCCCGATATTTACTTCTGTTAGACTCTTGAATTAGAGACCTTTTATTCGGTAGAGGGCCCAATGGGCCTTACGGGCTGAGTATATTCCCCCTGTATCTACTTAAAAGTTTATTGTGTTCCCCTCCACTTCAAAAATTACCTTGAGGTCAGGGAGAGGATCTGAGCCCGGACTTTCTTAGTATTCCTCCAGAGTCAGAATATCTGGCTGGCATGGCTTTCTCCTTCTAGGGCACTCTTTGGCCCAGTGTCCTTTTTCTTTAGAGTAGGCACATTGATCTGAGGCCAGGGGTGGCCTCTAGTGTGTGCCCAGGTATCCCTTCCTGTCTCTCTGTTTCTTAATTTCTGGCCTATTTGTTGTTGTGACCAGGACCTTAGTCAATGCCTTAGTCTGTCTTTTGTTTCTTTTATCCTCACTCAGCTCCCTTCTCTTCCTCAGTTTCTCTCTTAAAGTATACTTTCTCGGGTTCTCTGACTAAATCCCTCAAAGTCATATCTTGTAATCCATCTAAGCATTGTAACTTTTTTTTAATATCCAGGGCAGCTTTCCCAATAAAGGCCATTGTGACAGATGCCTTTTGATCCTCTGCCTGAGGATCGAAAGGAGTATGTCTCTTATATGCCTACATAATTATCTCTAGGAACATAGAGGGAGATTCATCAGGCCCTTAAATAATCTCTCTTACCTTGGCCAAATTAGTAGGTCACCTAGCGGCCACTAAGATACCCACTATTAGAGCCCGGCGATAAGTGGACTGATGCTCCCTACCTTGAAAGGTGTTCGGCAGATCTCCCCATGGCTGGAGTCTGCAGCGCGCGCTGGGAAACGACAGGCTGGTGGCGCAGAGATACAGCGATCCTGATTCTGTGGGCTCCTGCCAGCTAGGCATTTGCTGAGCTCGGAGCTGAATTCTGGGTTGGAGACGGGGAAAGGAAACGGTCCAGTTTGGTTCTCCACACCGGTCGGACCACGGAGGAAGCCAGCGGCCACCATCTTGGAGAGCTGATGTCACCATCCTTGTTTTCGACTGTTTGCAGCTCTTTCAGCTATAGAACAGGTAATTTCAGGCTGACAATTGTCTGCATCTCGCAGACAAATTGCTCAGACTTAGTGCTAAATAACCCACGGAAACTGCTTCTTGGAGCCTGCTCCTATCAGAACACGCACCGAGCCCGGAGTGTCGGAGTTCCGGCTCCCGGAGCTGCTCTGGCCCAGGGCTATAGAACCCGCGGAAACTGCTTATTGGAGCCTGCTCCTGTCGGAGCATGCACCAAGTCCGGAGAGGCCGAATTCTGGCTCCCGGAACTGTTTTGGCCCGGTGATAAAGAACCCGCGGAAACTGTTTCTCGGTCCGGGTCCTGCTGAATACTGTGGAGGCCAGAGGGGCCGAACACAGCCGCCGCCCGGGCCCGGAACAGGTCCAGCGACCTGCCGGCGTGGTAGTCAAGAAAACCCGGAGGCAGCGCTGGCACAGGAGCCGGCGGGAGCTGCGCGGCGCGGGACTCCCAGCTACCGCTCCCACCAGGGCTGACAACTGAGGTCTCTTGCACCGACTCGCCTCGGCGTGGGACTCACGGCTACCGCTCCCACCAGTGCTGACAACTTAGGTCTCTTGCACCAGATACGGGGGCGTGGCTACCAGAAGGTAAGCAAATTGGCTGGGGGTTCTCAGCCCCAAGCTCTACAAACTTAGGGCCTGAGGGAGGCCAACAAGAAGAGTGTGCCCAGGCACTAATGAAACAGCTGCTCCACGCGTGTGCAAGGTAGGCGGAACTGTGAACACCGACAAAACAGGCCCAGTGAACCGCCAGACACATCCCTCCGGTTGGGGGAGGGGCAGAGCCGCCGGGCGCCTGCAAGGTAGGCGGACCCGCGACCCACCAGCAGAAAAGGCACAGCAATCCACAGAGCGGCATAGCCACCCCCCCGAGCCTACAAGGTAGGCAGACCTGTGACCTACCGGCAGGTCATGCCCAAAAACCTGCGGAGGGGCACAGCTGCCCCACGTGCCTGCTAGGTAGGCTGAACCGTGACCACCAACAGAACAGGCCCAGCGGCCGGACAGACACATCGCCCCGCCCAGGTTGGGGGAGGGGCAGAGCCGCCGGGCGCCTGCGAGTTAGGCATACCTGCGAATCACCAGCAGATCACGCCCAGCAACCGCGGAGCGGCAGAGCCAACCCCGGGCCTGCAAGGTAGGCGCACTTGCCACCCACCGGCAGGTCAGGCCCAACAAACTGCGGAGGGGCACAGCTGCCCCACGAGCCTCCTAGGTAGGCAGAACCCTGACCACCGACAGAACAGGCCCAGAGGCCGGACAGATACATCGCCCCGCCCCGGTTGGGGGAGGGGCAGAGCAGCCGGGCGCCTGCAAGGTAGGCAGACCTGCGACTCACCAGCAGATCAGGCCCAGCAACTGCGGAGCGGCAGAGCCACCCCCGGGCCTGCAAGATAGGCGCACTTGCCACCCACCGGCAGGTCAGGCCCAAGAAACTGCAGAGGGGCACAGCTGCCCCACGAGCCTGCTAGGTAGGCAGAACCCTGACCACCAACAGAACAGGCTCAGAGGCCGGCCAGACACATTGCCCCACCCCGGTTGGGGGAGGGGCAGAGCCGCCGGGCGCCTGCAAGTTAGGCAGACCTGCATCTCACCAGCATATCAAGCCCAGCAACCCGCGGAGCGGCAGAGCCACCCCCGGGCCTGCAAGGTAGGCGCACTTGCCACCCACCGACAGGTCAGGCCCAGAAACTCTCAGAGAGACACAGCTGCTCCACGCGCGTGCAGGGTAGGCGGAACCGTGACCACCGACAAAAAAGGCCCAGTGGACCGCCAGACACATAGCTCCGGTTGGGGGAGGGGCAGAGCCGCCGGGTGCCTGCAAAGTAGGCGGATCCGCGATCCACCAGCAGAACAGGCACAGCAATCCACAGAGCGGCAGAGTCACCCCCCCGAGCCTACAAGGTAGGCAGACCTGCGACCCACCGGCAGGTCAGGCCCAAAAACCTGCGGAGGGACACAGCTGCCCCACGTGCCTGCTAGGTAGGCTGAACCGTGACCACCAACGGAACAGGCCCAGCGGCCGGCCAGACACATCGCCCCGCCCCGGTTGGGGGAGGAGCAGAGCCGCCGGGCGCCTGCAAGTTAGACAGACCTGCAACTCACCAGCAGATCAGGCCCAGTGACCTGCGAAGCGGCAGAGCCACCCCTGCGCCTGAAAGGTAGGCACACTTGCCATCCACCGGCAGGTCAGGCTCAGCAACTCTCAGAGGGACACAGCTGCTCCACGCGCGTGCAATGTAGGCGGAACCGTGACCACCGACAAAACAGGCCCAGTGGCCCGCCAGATACATCACCCCGGTTGGGGGAGGGGCAGAGCCGCCACCAGCGCCTTTTAGGGAGACAGACCTGCAACCGACAGACAGAACAGGCCTAGTGGCCAGCGGAGGCGCAAAACCGCTGCTCACTCCTGCAAGGTAGGCGGACCTGTGACCACCGAAAGAACAGGCCCATCGAATGTACAGGCACAGCGGCCTCCTGGCGTGGTAGGCACATTGCCTCAATTGAAGGAGGGGCAGAACCACCGCCAAAGCCTGCAAGGGAGACGATGCAGCTATACAAAAGCAATATAAATATATAGGGGGAAAAATCAATAACACAACAGTTTCACCAAGCAGAAAGAAACGCGAGCAGTATGAAAAGACAAGGAAAAAAAGGACCACAAGCAATGCAGGTCAATTCAACTTTAGAAGAGGTAATATCTGCAGCAGATGGAATGTCAGATAAAGAATTCAGGATATACATGCTTCAGATGATCTGGAGTCTGAAGGAAGACATTAGACAGCAAAATCAGACAATGAAAGACCACTTCAACCACTTTGACAATGAATTACATAAACAAATCCAAGAAGCAAAAGATCAATTATTCAGGGAGATAGAGGTTATAAAAAACAAACAAACAGAAATCCTGGAAATGCAGGAAACAATAAACCAACTTAAAAACTCAATTGAGAATACTACCAGCAGAGTAGAACACTTAGAAGATAGAACATCAGACAATGAAGACAAAGTATTTCAACTGGAGAAGAACATAGACAGCTCAGCAAAGCTGTTAAGAAACCATGAGCAGAACATTCAAGAAATATGGGATAACATAAAGAGACCAAACTTAAGAGTCATTGGGATACAGGAAGGTATTGAGGTCCAAACCAAAGGAATGAGCAATCTATTCAATGAAATAATACGAGAAAACTTCCCAGACTTGAAGAATGAGACAGAATCCCAAATCCTAGAAGCCTAGAGGACGCCGAATGTGCAAAATCATAAGAGATCCACACCTAGACACATTATAATGAAGATGCCCAACATACAGAATAAGGAGAGAATTTTAAAAGCTACAAGAGAAAGAAAGCAGATTACATTTAGGGGTAAACCAATCAGGATAACAGCTGATCTTTTAACACAGACTCTGAAAGCTAGAAGATCCTGGAATAACATATTTCATACTCTAAAAGAAAATGGGTTCCAACCAAGAATTGTGTATCCCGTGAAATTAAGCTTCAGGATGGAAGATGAAATTAAAACCTTCCATGATAAACAAAAGTTAAAAGAATTTGCAGCTAGAAAACCATCTCTTCAAAACATCCTTGGCAAAATATTACAGGAAGAGGAAATGGAAAATGTCAATGAAAACCAACAGCGGGAGGTAGTACAGTAAAGGGGGGGGAATAATCAAAGAGGAAAACAAACCATGTTTAGTAACATAAATAAACCAATATGGCTGGAAGAACACCCATATCTCAATAATAACCCTAAATGTTAATGGCTTAAACTCACCAATTAAGAGACACAGGCTAGTAGAATGGATCACAAAACAAGACCCAACAATATGCTGCCTTCAGGAGACGCATTTGATAGGAAAAGACATACTTAGACTGAAGGTGAAAGGTTGGGAAAAATCATATCACTCATATGGACTTCGGAAACAAGCAGGAGTGTCCATATTCATATCAAATAAAATTGATTTCAAGCCAAAGTTAATCAAAAGGGATGAAGATGGACACTACATACTTCTCAAGGGAACCATACACCAACAAGACATAACAATCATAAATATATATGCCCCAAACAATGGTGCAGCTATGTTCATCAAACAAACACTTCTCAAGTTCAAGAGTCTAATAGACCACCATACAATAATCATGGGAGACTTCAACACACCTCTCTCACCACTGGACACATCTTCCAAACAAAAGTTGAATAAGGAAACTATAGAGCTCAATAACACAATTAATATCCTAGACTTAATTGACATATATAGAATATACCACCCAACATCAAGCAGTTACACTTTTTTTCTCAGCAGCACATGGATCCTTCTCAAAAATAGATCATATATTATGTCACAGGGCAACTCTTAGACAATATAAAGGAGTAGAGATAATACTATGCATCTTATCTGATCATAATGGAATGAAATTGAAAATTAACGATAAAAGAAGTAAGGAAAAATCATGCATCACTTGGAGAATGAACAATAGGTTACTGAATGATCAATGGGTTATAGAAGACATCAAGGAGGAAATTAAAAAATTCTTAAAGATAAATGAAAACACAGACACAACATATTGGAATCTATGGGACACATTGAAAGCAGTTCTAAGAGGAAAATTTATTGCTTGGAGTTCATTCCTTAAAAAAAGAAAAAACCAACAAATAAATGATCTAATACTTCAACTCAAAATCCTAGAAAAAGAAGAGAAAAACAACAGCAAAAGAAGTAGAAGACAAGAAATAATTAAAATCAGAGCTGAAATTAATGAAATCGAAACGAAAGAAACGATAGAAAAAATTGACAAAACTAAAAGTTGGTTCTTTGAAAAAATAAAAAATATCGACAGACCCTTAGCCACGCTAACGAAGAGAAGAAGAGAGAGAACTCATATTACCAGCATACGGGATAAAAAGGCAATATCACAACAGACACTTCAGAAATACAGAAGATTATCAGAAATTATTTTGAATCCTTATACTCCAACAAAATAGAAGATAGTGAAGGCATCGATAAATTTCTTAAGTTATATGATTTGCCCAGATTGAGTCAGGAGGATATTGACAACCTAAACAGACCAATATCAATTGAGGAAATAGAAGATACCATCAAAAGACTACCAACTAAGAAAAGCACAGGACCGGATGGGTATACAGCAGAGTTTTACAAAACCTTTAAAGAGGAACTAATACCAATACTTTTCAAGCTATTTCAGGAAATAGAAAAAGAGGGAGAACTTCCAAATTCATTCTATGAGGCCAACATCACCCTGATTCCTAAATCAGACAAAGACACTTCAAAGAAAGAAAACTACAGAAAAATATCTCTAATGAACCTAGATGCAAAAATCCTCAATAAACTTCTGGCGAACCGGATACAAAAACATATCAAAAAAATTGTGCAACATGATCTGGTAGGATTTATCCCTGGGATGCAAGGTTGGTTCAATATACGGAAATCAATAAATGTTATTCACCACATCAATAGGCTTAAAAATAAGAACCATATGATCATCTCGATAGATGCGGAAAAAGCATTCGACAAAGTAGAGCATCCCTTTATATTCAAAACTCTAGAAAAACTAGGGATAACAGGAACATACCTCAATATTGTAAAAGCAATCTATGCTAAGCCTCAGGCTAGCATCATTCTGAATGGAGAAAAACTGAAGGCATTCCCTCTAAAATCTGGAACAAGACAGGGATGCCCTCTCTCACCACTTCTGTTCAACATAGTTCTCGAATCACTGGCCAGAACAATTAGACAGACGAAAGAAAATAAAGGCATAAAAATAGAAAAGAAGAACTCAAATTATCACTATTTGCAGATGACATGATTCGATACCTAGCAGACCCAAAAGGGTCTACAAAGAAACTATTAGAGCTAATAAATGAATTCAGCAAAGTGGCAGGCTATAAAATCAACACGCATAAATCAAAGGCATTCCTGTATATCAGCGACAAATCCTCTGAAATGGAAATGAGGACAACCACCCCATTCACAATATCCTCAATAAAAGTAAAATACTTGGGAATCAACCTAACAAAAGAGGTGAAAGACTTATACAATGAAAACTACAGAACCCTAAAGAAAGAAATAGAAGAAGATCTTAGAAGATGGAAAAATACCTTGTTCATGGATAGGTAGAAGTAACAACATCAAAATGGCGATATTACCAAAAGTTCTCTATAGGTTTAATCCAATGCCAATCAAAATCCCAACGGCATTTCTTGTAGAAATAGAGAAAGCAATCATGAAATTCATATGGAAAAATAAAAGACCCAGAATAGCAAAAACAATGCTAAGCAGGAAGTGTGAATCAGGCGGGATAGCTATACCAGACTTCAAACTATACTACAGAGCAATAGTAACAAAAACACCATGGTACTGGTAACAAAACCGGTGGGTGGACCAATGGTACAGAATAGAGGACACAGAAGCCAATCCACAAAACTACAACTATCTTATATTCGATAAAGGGGCTAAAAGCATGCAATGGAAGAAGGATAGCATCTTCAACAAATGGTGTTGGGAAAACTGGAAATCCATTTGCAACAAAATGAAACTGAATCCCTTTCTCTCGCCATGCACAAAATTTAACTCAAAGTGGATCAAGGAACTTGATATCAAATCAGAGACATGGCATTTGATAGAAGAAAAAGTTGGCTATGATCTACATACTGTGGGGTCGGGCTCCAAATTCCTCAATAGGACACCCATAGCACAACAGTTAATAACTAGAATCAACAAATGGGACTTACTCAAACTAAAAAGTTTTTTCTCAGCAAAAGAAACAATAAGAGAGGTAAATAGGGAGCCTACGTCCTGGGAACAAATCTTTACTCCTCACACTTCAGACAGAGCCATAATATCCAGAATATACAAAGAACTAAAAAAATTAGACAATGAGATAACGAATAACCCAATCAACAAATGGGCCTAGGACCTGAACAGAAATTTCTCAGAGGAGGACATACAATCAATCAACAAGTATATGAAAAAATGCTCACCATCTCTAGCAGTCAGAGAAATGCAAATCAAAACCACCCTAAGATACCATCTCACTCCAGTAAGATTGGCAGCCATTAGGAAGTCAAACAGCATCAAGTGCTGGCGACGATGTGGGGAAAAAAGTACTCTTGTACATTGCTGGTGGGACTGCAAATTGGTGCGGCCAATTTGGAAAGCAGTATGGAGATTTCTTGGAAAGCTCGGAATGGAACCACCATTTGATCCAGCTATTCCCCTACTCGGTCTATTCCCTAAAGACCTAAAAAGAGCACACTATAGGGACACTGCTACATCCATGTTCATAGCAGCACAATTCACAATAGCAAGACTGTGGAACCAACCTAGATGTCCTTCAATAGACGAATGGATAAAAAAAAATGTGGCATTTATACACAATGGAGTATTACTCTGCATTAAGAAATGACAAAATCATAGAATTTGGAGGGAAATGGATGGCATTAGAGCAGATTATGCTAAGTGAAGCTATCCAATCCCTTAAAAACAAATGCCAAATGTCTTCTTTGATATAAGGAGAGTAACTAAGAACAGAGTAGGGACAAAGAGCATGAGAAGAAGATTAACATTAAACAGGTATGAGAGGTGGGAGGGAAAGGGAGAGAGAAGGGAAATTGCATGTAAATGGAAGGAGACCCTTAGGGGTATACAAAATTACATACAAGAGGATGTGAGGGGAAAGGAGGAAAATATAAGGGGGAGAAATAAACTACAGTAGAGGGGGTAGAGAGAGAAGAGGGGAGGGGAGGGGGGAAGGGGGATAGTAGAGGATAGAAAAGGCAGCAGAATACAACAGACACCAGAATGGCAATATGTAAATCAATGGTTCTGCAACTGATGTGATTCTGCAATTTGTATATGGGGTAAAAATGGGAGCTCATATCCCACTTGATTCAAAGTGTGAAATATGATATATCAAGAACTATGTAATGTTTTGAACTACCTACAATAAAAATTGATATCTGCTTTCCTACATATTTTGCCCTGTGCATCATTGTGACTGACTCTTCACTTGTGTTGACATTTACATTGACTCTCTAACCAAAACCCTATTGCTAAAGAACTTTTGTTCCAAATCCTATACTCACTTTTCTTCCTAAACTTACCGACTATCTTTCTAATCCAACTGACTATAACTTTTTGAATGGATGTTCTCTTCTACATTCAATGATCCAAGTACAGTTCAGGTTTCTATTCAACCGGGTGAGGGGGTAGATTCTGCAGTTTGGCAATTGGGGACAGCACATTCTGGGAACAAGATTAGCAAAGAGTTCTCAAGATTTCAACAGTGTTTCGTTAAGTGTACAGAAAAACAGGAAGTGACAAGTACATATTTTATTAACCTTTCATTCCCCACTTCTTTTTCTGGCTACTTTTAATCATAAAAGTGATTGTTGTGGGGTGTCACATTCTATGTCTGCTAGTGGGGTATTACCATAATTTTAATATGTCCAATTTGAGCTTGGAGAAAAGAAATTACATGATTGAGGAAACAGGGTTTTATACTTAGTAATACTATGAGGATTATTATTGGACCGGCCAGGGTTGATAAAAACGTAATTAACCAGGGGGACTGTGTAAAAAAAGACTCAAACTACCCTTTTTGTGCCTCTCTCTCTCGTTGTTGCTCTTCAAGGCATCTTTTTAATTTACTCATAGATTTTTTTACAACTCCAGTATTGTCGACATAAAAACAACATTCTTCCCTCAATGAAGCACAAAGGCCCCCTTCTGTCATGAAAAGGAGGTCCAACCCTCGCCTTTTCTGTAAAACAACTTCAGAGAGAGAGGTTAAAGATTCCTGCAAAGCTGTGATGGAGGTTTCTAAAATCTTTAAGTTTTGATCTATTGCTGCTTCTAATTGGGTCACTTGTTGTGTCCCATGGACCAGAGCAGTGGTTCTTGTGCCCAACCCTGCAGCAACTCCTATTCGTAATAGAATGGCTAAGGTGAGGGATATATGTTCCCAGCGGAACCGCGTTGTATGTCCCCCTCTTTGATCTTCAAATGAACCTGCGTCATATTAGAGCACTCTGGGAAACATCTGCACCATTTCACAATTAATCACATCTGTTGACCATTTCATGAAAACATAAACAATGTTTTAGTATATAGAATTATACTGTTGTAGGGACAGACAAGGCAAGGCACCTAAGATAGCACCAAAGACACGGAAACAGTCTTTTTTGGTTTCAACCAGATTCAGAGGGCATTGCTTCTGTTGTAATCAATTAATCCCCTGAAACCCAAGTTACGTAGTTTCAGAATTTTGTACCCAACACGTAAGGGAAGGGGCTCAGAAGTTCACAGTCTGCAGAAGTTTACAAAAAGCAGTTTTTGTTTTTGTTTTTTCCTCAGTTTGGGCAAGTTAACTTTTCAAGGACACCTGGGTGGGGGTGTCTTCCCTTTCTTTTTTTCCCCCTTCCAGCTGTTTCCATACAGCCCAGTTTGTGAAAAACTAGTAAGGGTGTGTCTAGATCAGGAGTGCTGAATTTTTTAGCCAGTTGCCAAGGAGACCAGGGAAACACAAAAATAGGAAGTTTATTTACAGTGAACTCTTTTATAGGGACTCTTTTGCTGAAAGTCCTAAATCAGCCATGGTGAAGACTTCTGGAGAAGGTCAGTTAAGACTTTTCTGTGGGCCTGGTACATAGGGGGACAATTTGGAAGGCAGGGATAAGAGCAGCTCTGTGGATCTGAGAATGAGGAAGGAGAGATGAAAAGAATATTGGGAGAGGGCTTTGGGATCTTAATAGCAACAAAAACTTGAGCAGTAGAACAGATAGAACAGAGGGGGAGACGGGAGTGAGATTCCAAAAAGCCTGTGAGGGACTTTAAATTCTTAGTAACCTGTTTTCAGTGATGACAAAGCAACATTAAAGGCCATTTTCATTACATCTTGTATTAGGGTCTGAGGATTCTTCTCAGCGGGTTTGAGCTTTGCATTAGGTGGTAAGAGGACTGGGTGGGACCCGGTGCAGGCACTGACAGGAGAGGAGAGGAGTGAGTGAATGGAGTGGTACCTCAGTACCTGCGACCTCAGCAAGGGAGCAATGGTGTGAGAACCAGTCGAGATTTGGGTTTTTGATCTAGATATTGGAGGGGAGAAATCAAGTTGCTGAGGTGGGAGTGACAGCGGAGAGTCTGGAGCACAAGGCTGACGGTGAGCATCTATTGGAGAAGCATAGTTCAGGATGTGAGCAAAGGAGAGAGAAGGCCTCCACATAGCGGAATCTCCTTTCACACTTTTGAGCACTTGCAGAAGTTAAAAAGGTCACACAGAATTTGAGGATCTAGAGACCCCTCTGGGGGCCATCGGTTTTGGTTATCTAATTCGTAATATGGCCAATGCTGTGTACAGAATTTGATGAGGAGTTTGGGTTCCATCTGACAGTCCCTGTATGCTCACATCCCCATGACTTACAATAGAAGTCTGCTCTCCCCCCCCACAGCCGTGACTGTTTGTGGCTTTGATAGTCTGCCGGGCAAACATAGTAATCTAGGCTAGCCAACCTGCATCTGGCTCACGTGTCCCTACATCTATAATGTTTGTTTCCATTATCTATGGTACGGAAGGGATTTAATGGAATTTTAGTGGGATCCTGTTAATCAGGGATATCCCAATAGGAAAGACATATAGCCAGCTGACAAATGACTGGGTGGAGAGATGGCCACCAGGTTCGTAAGGGGGCTGTATTCGAGATAGGCCATACTTCGTGTCCAGTAGGATTTGTGATCAGCCATCGCAGCTTAAGGGGCTGATTAGGGTTAAGACTACTGGTCGTCAAGGGGAGAATAAATATCTTCCAGGATCTTCTTTACAACCATTTGCAATGTTTCTTTTTTATTCTTTTTTATTTATTTTTGTGTGTGTGTGTGGGGAAGGCTTCAATACATCCTGAAAATGTATGTTCAAAGACTAGGAGTTATTTAAGTCCATACCTTACTGGCTTAATTTCAGTAAAGTCAACTTCCCAGAATTGTCCTCGTCTGGTTCCTCATAGGTGCTTTCCTGCAGGAAGCTTGGAAGTGTAAGCTTTAACCAATTAATGGACCTGACAGGCTTTTGTTACCCATTCAGTTATTTCCTTTTGCTGTGAGTAGGTTAGTGGAAAACTGTGTTCTTGATCCTTCACGAATGAATGCAGTTTCTTTGAACAAAGGTGAGTGAGTTGATGAACATTTGCTACTGACATAGTTAGAGCCATGATTATAGGAGTAGTTACTGAAGAATTAAAAAATTCCACTTGAGGGCCTTCAGGGTTAAAAGTTATTTTGGCCCAGAGCTTGGTGAGCAGAACTCTGCCCATCAATGGGGCCAGGCATTCTGGGATTACTAGGAAGGAGTGATGGATTTTTCCTTTTCCCTGGTCCATGGTCCTCGTAGTTGTCAAAGCCCGATATTTACTTCTGTTAGACTCTTGAATTAGAGACCTTTTATTCGGTAGAGGGCCCAATGGGCCTTACGGGCTGAGTATATTCACCCTGCATCTACTTCAAAGTTTATTGTGTTCCCCTCCACTTCAAAAGTTACCTTGAGGTCAGGGAGAGGATCTGAGCCCGGACTTTCTTAGTATTCCTCCAGAGTCAGAATATCTGGCTGGCATGGCTGTCTCTTTCTAGGGCACTCTTTGGCCCAGTGTCCTTTTTCTTTAGAGTAGGCACATTGATCTCAGGCCAGGGGTGGCCTCTAGTGTGTGCCCAGGTATCCCTTCCTGTCTCTCTGTTTCTTAATTTCTGGCCTATTTGTTGTTGTGACCAGGACCTTAGTCAATGCCTTAGTCTGTCTTTTGTTTCTTTTATCCTCACTCAGCTCCCTTCTCTTCCTCAGTTTCTCTCTTAAAGTATACCTTCTCGGGTTCTCTGAATAAATCCCTCAAAGTCATATCTTGTAATCCATCTAAGCATTGTAACTTTCTTTTAATATCCAGGGCAGCTTTCCCAATAAAGGCCATTGTGACAGATGCCTTTTGATCCTCTGCCTGAGGATCGAAAGGAGTATGTCTCTTATATGCCTACATAATTATCTCTAAGGACATAGAGGGAGATTCATCAGGCCCTTAAATAATCTCTCTTACCTTGGCCAAATTAGTTGGTCACCTAGCGGCCACTAAGATACCCACTATTAGAGCCCGGTGATAAGTGGACAGATGCTCCCTACCTTCAAAGGTGTTGGGGTCCCAGTTGGGTCGTTTCAAGAGAAAGCCGGCTTTGAATATATTGGGAAGTTTTGTCGGTCACGCATTTGGTCCGAGGATACTTTTTTCTAGCATCCAGGAGGATTCTCTTTTGTTCCTCTGTCAAGAAGAGAGTCCCTAGGAGTTGTTGGCAGTCATCTCAAGTAGGTTGGTGTGAAAACATCAATGACTTCACCAGACCTGAGAGCCAGGTTGGGTCCTCGGTAAAAGGGGGATTGTTATTTTTCCATTTATATAGGTCTGAAGAGGAGAAGGCCAATACTGGTAGGCTTGCATTTTTTCCCTATGGCCATCGTCAATCATTGGTCCTTAGGGATGGAGGGAAGCAACACGGGAGTTCCAGGGTTTTCAATCATTTGCCACCGGCGAGTTCCTTTAGCAACTCCAGCTTCCTCCAGGGGAGGAGGGGCTGTGTGTGACGCAGGGGAGTTATCTGGAGGGCCCTGGGCTGGCTTAGCGTCCTCCAATTGCGGAGAGGCTGAGTCAGCAGTTGGAGAATCACTTAGAGGGTGTTGGGGGTTGTGGGACAAGGGTAGAAGATAAGGAGGGGGACGAGAGTCCAGTAGAGTCAAATCTTGTGACTCAGGGAGAACAGAGGGTGGAGGAGGAGGAGGAGCAGAGGGGTTGAGAGATCGTGGGGGAAGGAGTAGGAACGGGGACACAGCAAGGAAAGGCTTCACCCACGGAGGAGGAGATTTGCAGAGGTCCTGCCAAGTTAAGGTATATTCCTGTTTATCAGTATGGCTATGTGGCCCTGGCTGTAAGACAATATCTCTGTCTTTTTAAATTAGTGGGAAGTAGAAAGATCCTTCTAGGGGCCATCCGAATCCAAAGGTGGGCCATTCTGTGGCACACAGAGTCTGCCAGGTCCAGCGTTTTACTAAAAAAGAAACATTCTGAGCCCTTAAGCGGACTTTGGTCCATAGATCAAGGGTCAGGGACAGAGGCATTGAAGTGATCTGTCCCATAATGAAAGATACACAAACAGTAAAAGCAACGACACAGGACACAGACAAGAGAAAACAATAAAGACAGGCAATGGACGTCCAACACTGAGACCAAGACTGAGCAGGTGGCAAAACCCGATGGGCTGGCAATACCGAATCTGAAACAAAGTATCACTGAGTCGAGGAGACTATTATTCCTTGATTCCCGAGTCCTCTGTGGCGTCCCCCAGGGACTTGGCTTGTGGCTCTGTGACACGTCTGCCAGCCACCATCAAAGAGAGCTCACACACTTCATCGACAGCCATTTTGCCAAGCCCTAACCTGAAACCTGAAACCAGAAAGAGGTGCCTTACTTACCCTGAGAGTAGCCCATTGGGGTCTCTCGTTCACCACTGCTGGATTTCGGTGGAACCTCCATATATAAATATCGGAAGAGCATTGGGGGAAGAGACCACCAAGAGACTCTCTCATGCAAAAACAAAGGGTTTATTGGGGGTCCAGCATGCTGGGGCTCAGAGCTCATTTGAATAGAGCAGAGAACCCTGAGAACAGCTTAAGCAGAGCTTATATAATTTCCTTGAAGAGGGCAGGGAGGAAAATTTATTGATGGGCCTGGGCGGGTGAGCAGTTTGCGTGCAACTGGGTGAGGGAGTACATTCTGAAGTTTGGCAGTTGGGGACAGCACATTCTGGGAAAAAGATTAGAAATCACTTCTCAAGATTTCAACAGTGTTTTATTAAGCATACAGTAAAACAGGAAGTGACAAGAATCTATTTTATTAACATTTCACTACCGACTATACTTTGCCAGATTTCCTAAAGTCTCTATTGATATCTGCATTCCTACATATTTTCCCCAGTTCATCATTGTGATTAATTCTTCACATGTGCTGACATTTACATTCACTCAATACCCGAAACCCTATAGCTAAAGAACTTTTGGTCCAAATCCTATACTCACTCGCCTTTATAAACATACCGACTATCTTCCTAATACTACTGACTATCCATTTTGACTGGAAGTTCTCTTTGAAAATCAATCATCCAAGTTACAAGGTCCTATGCTTAATACCCAATCAAAAGCCCAATGCCCTTCTGGGCTTCAAATCTTACCTAGATTTTTGTTTTCAGATTCATATATTTTACCTATATATTCTTGAAAATATCGCAGGTTCCCAATACCATTATTCATCCAGCAGAATGATTTCTATTCCAAATCAAACCTGTTATTAACCGTAACCATACACTGTTCCCTCAATCTAACTTTATAGAAGAGCAAGGACAGAGTAGGTCTTAAAATACAGGAATGTAGGGGATCTTCCAACTGCTGAGAAACTCAAAGGTCTATGCGCAAATGATCCCTAGAGAAGTTGTAGGCACCTATGAAGGAACTGAGAGAGCAAAAGTCATCTTTCATTGCAAACAACCTGGTCAGCATGAAGGGATGTGTCTGAATCAGCCTCTCTCTTCTTTATGTAGAGAAGAAGGACCAAACGAGGCCTCTGTGGAGAGCTGTTCCCGGTTACCAATGTTTGATATACCATTCTAACTTGTGAAAGTGTCAAAGGAATTAGGGACAGCCTCCATTTCATGGGACCTTTGGAAGCAAATGTTAGGACAACGTGCTTGCCAAGGCATTGACCTCATTCAGTTCCTGAAGGAAGTGACCTCACCTCACATTCTTGGTGATGGAACTCTCTGAACGTGGGATCCAGGCATCCAGGCACACAAATCTAGTCTCAGGCCCAGTCCCAGTGGTCTCACTTCTTTTGATTTACCAAAGACAGAGTCAGTCTTTCTTGGTATCTACTGATGTGAGGATGGCCAAATGCCAGGAAAGCTCTGAAGAGTGGCCTTTCCTGAGTAAGCAGGAAGTGGCTCACCGTTGTCTCCTGACAACTTCACAGAGTTGGCCAAGGAAACCAGATCTGAGACAGAACAGGCCATTTGATGGGAACATAGTACGGCCCACCAGTCAGAGGTCACACCCGATAGTCAGAGACCTACTTTGGGAAAGGAGGTGAATTTGTGGGTGTGAGTGTGTGTTTGTGATTTTGTCTCATGTTCTGAGAATAGGTAGGAAAGGCAGTTTGTTTGGTTTGGAGTGGACGATTTCTAACAAGTGATTTGACAAGGCGAGTGTTTTTATGTCTGTGTATCCCACTGTGTCCATGGTTGTAGACATTAGAAAAGAGAATGCAATGCATCAAAGGATGTGTCCAGGCTAGTAGAAAGCTTACCAGAATTCTTTCTGCCCAATGTATGAAAGGAATGCGGCTTGCCTTATGGATGGGTAACACCTGCTATCTTCCTAAGTTCCTGTTTTCTTCCTGAATTCTGGCCACTCTCCAGAATAGGCTCATGATTTTGTGACCAAGTTATGTACCACCTCCAAGCTCTGTGACATGGCCATGTACTGGATAGCTGAAGGGAATGGCGAGCGTCTCAGAAAATTCAGATATCAGTGTGACCAGGAAAGTCTCAGTGGAGAAACACTGCTTTGGGCCGTTTGCTAACCTAATGTTCTGTTGCCCTGAATGTCAGGAAGGTCTTTGCCTCATGCCACCCCTTTGTGAAGCCTGAAGAAAACAGTTTTCAAATGGAAATGAATATGGATCACCTGTGGCTCTTTGCTTAATTGCTTTGAAAAGGGATGTGTCTGAATCAGCCTCTTGGCCCTGTGTGAGGTTGTGGCTTAGATACTCAGCACGTGGTGGATGTAAAGAGAGATCCCATGTGTGCATCCAAAACCAAAATGGCCAAAAAGCAGCCCTTGTGGATGAAGTCTGTCCCCTTCCTCTTTAAAGTTCTTGAACTCCATCAAGTGAGAATAGGGATCCTTTGGGTCAAATGGGTTCTTCAAAGACCTGCAGAGGAGCTTGTGTTTTCTCATGACTGCAAATCACATAAAAATATATACCTGACACTCAGTTTTCCACAAATTGGAGAAGCATAGAAGTATTAACGTCTAGCATATTTGATCACTCCTGTTTCACATGAAGGGTGTCCAGACCACCCTGAATTTACGCCAATGAGGGGCAAGGGAGTTATTTTGGACACTCTCTTGGACTCCGCCACTCATGGAAACCTTCAGCCAGAGGTTGTGATTAGTGTCTATATGGAAGAAGATGAGGGCCATATGGGAGGGTTTTGGTTTTAATTTTGGTCATTTGTGTCCGGTTGGAAGACATGACTGGGACCACCTGGGCTTGAACTCTGGTGTGATTCCCCTTAGAGACTGAATTCAGAGAAGTATTGCCATGAATTTTGTTGGGATTTTAGGAGTCCACCCATGAGAATCACCCTTGGAAACTGAGATCTAGGCCCAGGGTGGCTTTCCACAGAGCCCTGGGTATCTCAGCCAGAAGATCACATGATTTAATTCTGAAAGACTTGCCAGCCATTGTTGAGAGTCACAACACCCATGGACGTCACATTGTAGACCTCAAGAGGCCTGGCTTCATGTGACATTTTGGCCACTCTTTGGGAAGCCTTGCCTGTGAGAGTTCTACAGAGCATTCATTGAAATGAGCTTCCTCACCATTTAAAGGTTCCTGAATGAATTGAAACCCACAGTGCCTGCAACGTCATCCTTGAAAAATGCCTAGATAAATACCATGAAATTTTTGAAATTCCCATGACCAGGTGGCACTGGAGAAACTTTGGATGTCCTGTTGCTGATCGTAAATATGCAAGACAGTGCCTTGATTGAGTGGGTTTCATGAAAATGGTGTAGAACAGAGATGCCAATATGTTGGAACCTGCTGAGTAGTGGGCCTAGAGCAGTGGTAGGCAGGTGTGTGATAAAAAATTTGTGGTGGGGCCATGTGGATCTGCCATTGGATCCCAAATGGCTTGTGACTTACATGGTGAAGCCAGCAAACCCTTCCATGTAAAGGCTTCTGGTTATATGGAGATGTTTCCGGGCAATGTTTAGAATCAGGTTACTATGGACATGGGGCCAAGCTATGTGGGATAGAAACCTGGTTGGTGCATTCTCCTGCAGACCCTGACCAACCACACATGAAAGAATTGCCTCCAGAACTGTGTCCCAGTTGAACTTCTTTTATTTCATGAAGCAAATGCCAAAGTCCCAGTGCAGCAGCAAGAAACACCACGAAAAGTGGAGGATGACCAAATGGCTTCCCAGTCCACATGGGAATACCCTTAGCCCCCAGTGGCCACAGTTTACTTACAAAGAGAGAATTCAGCACTGCTGCCTCATGTTCATTGGAAAATAAGAAACCATGTCCTCCAGGTCACATAGATGCAGACACAGCTTTGATAGTCTCACTAAAAAGAAGCTAAAGCTCCTGACAACAACATATATTTCAAGTGCCCAAACTCAGAGGCAGTTTCTCAAGAAGTATTTAGGCCAGCAGAGCTCCATGTTTATGGAGTGTTTACCCTGTCCCATACTAGGGAAACTCCTCTACCACTTCCAAGGTTGTAAACTCCTGAGCATATTATTCACAGATTTTATTACTCTTCTCCTCTAATTGTGTCTTACTTTGGGCGAAAAAAATATCAAGGAATTGTTCTGGATGAGAGTGGGAAGATTTTGTTTAGCACATATTTGCATACACATTGGATTCATTTTTCTATTTTACATTTGAAATACTGAATCCCTGACACTAACACATGCTCTGCTAGATTCTGAATACTAATCCTAATATGATGGAGAAAAATAACGGAAACAGAATAGAAATACAAGCAGTTCAGAGGAGGCATGTTGTATACTTGGACTTGCCTTTTGCATTATATAGGGTAGGAGTTATAAATCTAGTCAATTTTTTGTTGAAATAGTTTTCCATGTGCTTTTAAAGTTAACAAATATGTGAATTCCTGTCTCCCTTTCTCTGTATTCTATTCAGCACATGTATTTTTATATGCACATATAGAATCCTACCTGGTATCACACGTACATTCTTTTGAGTTACATGCCTTGGTAGATACAAAGTGTGAGAAGAGATCACTCCTCTTAAACGCTGTTTGACCTGAAAATTCAACCTATGGGTGAGCTTCCTAGTTGAAAAAAGTTATACATAAATCCATAACCAGTAAAATGAATATTTTTGGATCTGTGGATGATACATATTTCACGGTGTAATTCGATTGGCATATATATTGCTAATTTTTAAAATCTGTGTGTAGATATATATATATATATATATATATATATATATATATATATATATATATATATTCTCTCCAGATATTTCAAAATATTTAATATATGTGTCTTATTATACACTCCCTAAATTCATTCATGATTATGTATATGGATTTATAATCAACTTTTCACAAGATTATTCTCAGAAATATTCATTCACCTGATATACGTATTTTTTTCCTAGTATTGAAAACTAACTTCAGTGAATGGTGCATATAAATCCTAATATTTCTACAGTAACTGATCCATTTTCACATCAATGCAAGTAGATTCCTATGGGACATGATAAGTATTTTGAAGTTCATTTTTATTCAAAACTAGTACATTACTATTTCTTCAGTTTATGCACATTATTGGATATATATTTCATCCACAAGTTCACAAATTTATAGGCATTTATTTCACTTTCATTCACTTTCTGCTTCAGAAAACACGTGTTCCGCCATGTTTCAAACTGGTCTTTTCATGAGACTTCTTTGCAAACACATTATTTTTGATTTCCATAATCACTTTTGAAGCAAAACTCACACACTCTTCATGATAAACCATAACCCTAGGATTACAATTAGACGTATAACTAGTTGTTATGAATGATTATATATCAATATATGATTTCTTATGTATTTTCAGATATCAATTCAATACATTATTTAAAGTGGAACCAGTTATATTATTTATTAACTGTATTGTCTATTCATGCATTATCTCTATATTCATAGTCACAGGGTACACCTATTTTTACCCTCAATACTAATTTATACGTTTTCAAAATATTCCTCAAAAAAATGGTGGAAGAAATACTCATGTCACCTGATCTATATATACATTTTATCACAGTAATATTCTGGACAAAAAAATCAAAGGTCACCCTTAAGGTTGTACCAAAGCCTAAATGGAAAGTGAGCATGGATTACTAAAACCTTCCATGTCCAGGTGGCCTAATGCTCTCAAATGTCAATCTTATTGGTGACTACATTTTTGTTTCTTCCTAAGATTATATATTCAACCTCAAGCCTGTTGAACATGTCTAATCCTATCACTCACTTTATACTTTGCCTGATTTAGTAATGTCTCTATTTATATCTATTTTCCTACATATTTTCCCCTGTTCATCATTGTGACTGACTCTTCACTTGTGCTGACATTTACATTCACTGTCTACCTGAAACCCTATTGCTTAAGAACTTTTGGTCTAAATCCTATTCTCACTCTTCTTTGTAAACCTACTGACTATCTTTCTAATCCTGCCGACAATCCCTTTTTGAGTGGGTGTTCTATTCGACATTCAATCATCCAAGGTACAAGCTCCTATGCCATTGTATATAGATTTATCTGAGACATTTTTGCAGAAAATAATTCAAAGCTAAGTGTACCAATTAAGGGCCCAATGCCCTTCTGGACTTCATATCTTCCCTAGATTTCTGTTTTTATACTTATATTTCACCTATATATTCTTGTAAATATCATAGTTTCCCAATACCATTATTCGTCATGCAGAAGGATTCCTAACCCCAAATTGAACATGTTACTAACCCAAACCATACACTGTTCTCTCAATCGAACTTTACAGAACAGCAGGGACAGGGTTGCTCTTAAAATACAGGAATGTAGGGCATGTTCCACCTGTTGAGAACATCAAAGGTCCATGCAGAAATGATCCCTTGAGAAGATGTAGGCAGCTACGAAAGACCTGAGAGAGAAAAGTCATCTTCTATGGCAAACAACCTTGTCAGCATGAAGGGATGTGTATGAATCAGCCTCTCTCTTCTTAATGTAGAGAAGATGGACCAAACCAGTCCTAGGTGGAGAGCTGTTCCCGGGTGCCCATGGTTTATATACCATTCTAACTTGTGAAAGTGTCACAGGAAGTAGGGGCAGCCTCCATCTCATGGGACTCTTGAAAGCAACTGTTAGGACAAAGTGGTTGTCAAGGCAATGACCTCATTCAGTTCCTGAAGAAGTGATCTACCTCACTTCCTTGGTGATGGAACTCTCTTAACTTGGGATCCAGGAAGCCAGGCACCCGGAGCCAGTCCAGTCCCAGACCCAGTAGGCTCACTTGTTTGAATTTACCAAGGAGAGTGTCAGTCTTTCTTGGTACCAACATATGTGAGGATGGCCAAATACCAGGAGAGCTCTGAATAGGGGCCTTTCCTGAGAAAGTAGGTAGTGGTTCACCGCAGGCTCCTGACAACTTCACAGAGTTGGCCAAGGAGACCAGATCTGAGATAGGACAAGCCATTTTGGGGGAACATAGTATGGCCCACCACTCAGAGGAAACTCCGGATAGTCACAGAGTTACATGGGGGAAGGAGGTGTCTTTGTGGGGTGGGTGTGATTTTGTGGTTTTGTCTCATGATCTGAGAATAGGTAGGAAAGACGGTTTGTTTGATTTGGAGTGGTCTTCTTCTAGTAAGTCGTTGGACAAGGCAAGTGTTTCTATTTCTGTGTATCCCACTGTGTCCGTGGTTGTAGACATTAGAAAATAGAATGCAACAATTCATATGTCCTGTATAGTAGAAAGATTCCCGGCATTCATCCTGCCCAATTTATGAATGGACTGCAGCTTGCCTTATCCATGGGCAACACCTGCTACCTTCCTAAGTTCCTGTTTCTTCCAGAATTCTCACCACTCTCCAGAATAGTCTCATGGTTTTGTGTCCAAAATATGTACCACCTCCAAGCTCTGTGACATTGCCATGTCCTGGATAGCTGAAGGGAATGGCGAGCATCTCAGAAAACTCAGATATCAGTGTGACCAAGAAAGTCTCAGTGGAGAAACCATGCTTTCGGCCTTTTGCTTATCAATTGTTCTGTTTTCCTGAATGTCAGGAAGGTCTTTGCCTCAGGCCACCCCTTTGTGAAGCCTGAAGAAAACAGTTTTCAAATGGAAATGAATAGGCATCACCTGTGGCTCTTTGCTTAATTGCTTTGGAAAGGGATGTGTCTGAATCAGCCTCTTGGCCCTGTGTGAGGTTGTGGCTTAGATTCTCAGCACCTGATGGATGTAAAGAGAGATCCCATGTGTGCATCCAAAACCAAAATGGCCAAAAGAGCAATTATTGTGAATGAAGTCTCTCGCATTCATTTGTAAGGTTCCTGACCACCATCAAGTGAGAATACGGATCCTTTGGTTCAAATGAGTTATGCACAGCCCTGCAGAGGCTAACCCATAGGTTTTTGGGTTTTCTCATGGCTCCAAATCATATAAAGAATCTATACCTGACAGTCAGTAGGCCTCAAATTGGAGATGCAGAGCAGTATTAACAGCTGGCCTATCTGATCACTCCTGGTTCACCGGATGGGTGTCCAGGCCACCTTGACTTTAGGCAAATGAGGGGCAAGGGAGCTTATTTTTGACACTGTCTTGGGCTGCACCCCTCATGAAAAACTCCAGCCAGAGGTTATGATAAGTGTCTATATGGAAGAAGATGAGGGCCATGTGGGAGTGTTTGGTTTTAATTGTGGTCATTTGTTTGGCGGTTGGAAGAGATAACTGGATCCACCTGGGCTTGAATTCTGGCATGATTCCTCTTAGAGACTGAGTTCTGGAATTTACCTCAAAGACGTATTGCCATGAAATGTGTTGGGATTTTAGGAGGCCACGCATGAGATGCGCCCTTGAAAACTGAGATCGAGGGCCAGGGTGTCTTTCCACAGTGCAGTGAGAATCTCAGCCAGGATATCACATGATTTTATTTTGAAAGACTTGGCAGCCATAATTGAGAGTCTAAACACAAATGGAACTCATATTGTAGACCTCAATGATCCTGGCTTCATGTGACCTTTTGGCCACTTTTTGGGAAGCCTTGCCTGTGAGATTTCTCCAGAGATTTCATTTAAATGATCTTCCTCACCACATAATGGTTCCTGCATTAATTGAAACGCACAGTGACTCCAACTTCATCCTTCAAAAATGGTTAAATAAATACTATCAAATTTCTGAAATTCCCATTACCAGGTGGCACTGGAGAACCTTTGGATATCCTGTTGCTGAACATGAGTGAAATAATTCCCCACGCAATGACACTTCACCGGGAGAATTCCAAATTTATTGCTAAAAGCTGTGTGCTTATATAGAACTAAGGGGGAGATGGTATGGCTTACATAAATGGCAGCAACCCGTTTATTGACAAGTTCTTTCAAATATCAGCTCCAGAGCCCAGGAATTAGTTCTCATTGGGGCTAAGGTTCCCCACAAGCGAGATTTGAAATTGGCGCTGGTGGGAGAGTTCACAAGGGCGGGAACTTTTTGCGCCACTGCAGAAATGAAGAAGGTAGGAAGAAGAAGTCCTTAGGCGCCATGTTGGGGTTTTTCTCTGGGGTATGGCTGCCATTTATTCTTTTCCCAACATTCCACCCTTTTTGTTTTCTTAGGAAGTGGGGTGTCGTTTGTCAGATCTGGCTGCTTCCTGCTGTGTGGGGGTGGTGTGGGGCCTAGAAAGAGAAGTGGAGGAATGCTCAGGGGGCAGGTATGGGGATATCATGGCAGCCAGAAATAAAACCCAGTGGCTATAGACAGCTATTTTCATAGGGGTGAAGTCAATGAATGTTCCCTGAAGCCAAAGATGTCGATGGCATGGAACCAGTCGTGGATGGAAGAGATTGTTGGTATCAGCCACTGGTCCTGTAACAGAGACTCAAGGAAATACTGGAAGCGTTGCCTGGACATGGTGTCGCCAGCACCTGAAGAAGATCAGAGCGAATAAAAACAGAATGAAGATAAAAATTAAAGCAAATGTCAATTTTTGGCAGAAGTTCCATGTGGGGGGACTGACATAGAAGAGGCCAAGAACCATGAGAAAGCTTAGAAGGTGGTAAAGACTATGAATCCAGGATGGCAGATTAAGAGGTTCTCCGAGCTCGTTGTCTCCCGCTGTCTAATACCCGTTGCATTCCATCGTGCCTGGTAGTGAGCTTCATCACTGAGTGAACTGTTCTCTTGGAGATGTTGGGGATTCATCGGTCATCAGAGGCTGGTAGTGACTAAGCAAAAGCTGGTTGAAAGTTTGATTAGGAATTTTATGCAGTTGGGTTTGAAGGCACTTCATTATGCAGGGCAAGAGAGCACAAAAAAGGAGCATCCAAATAAGGGGATCCAAGATATGTAGTAAGTACATGGCAAGATAGGATTGGAAGAACCCCGTTATGGGATTGGAGGAGGTAGGTTTGAGCAATTGGGTCGATAATTCCTGCAATTTAACAACATTTTTTTTTATTAGCCCAGATTCATTAACATAATAGCAAAATTCCTCTCTGAGGAATAGGCATGTAACCCCTTTTTCTGCAGTGAGAAGATCAATTGCCCTTTGGTTCTGTAAAGCCACTTGTGCCAATGAAGTAACCTGCCGCTGCAAGGAACCCAGAGACTCAGCCATGGTATTGAGTGTTTCCTGCAGTTTTTGTTGAAGGTCATTGGATCCCATAGAGCATGACCTATAGCTCCACCAGAGAGTCCGAGACCTGTCACTGAGGTTGTTAAAATGAGGCCTACCAGAACCGGCAGAAAGACTACCCTACGGGTGCGGGAAGGTAGGGCCAACTGTCAGAATTCGGTGGGAGTATACAAAGATAGCTGAGGAACTACAGTAACCAAGAAACAGGCGCCAGAGACATTGATGGTTGAGGTACTTAAAGAACCATTACACCAGAGGAAATGTCCAGGTTGCATAAACACAGGGCTCTATGGGGTGCTGTAGCTCAAGGAACAAATGGGTAAAGGATTCATTATTGGCAGGTGGAAACAGATGAAAGGAAATAAAGTATTGGTGGAATAACTTTCCCACAGTGGGATACGTGTCACATGTAGGGGTTGTCCTTTTTAGAGAAATTGTAGGGTTTTGCTGGAATATTTCCTGCCGCTAATGGGACTGCTGCTAGAAGTGGACGACTAAGTGAAGCACAGAGAAAGCACTGAGAAGTAGGCACAGAAAGAGGGGTGGAGTTTAATAATCAAAAAGTTTGGTGTAGCAAATTGAGCCATGTGGGAGGGGGACCTGAGAGGGTTGAAGGCTCTGAATCCTCTTTGGATGAGCTATGGATATGATCTCAAAGTTTTGATTCTGAGTCCTTAATGTGTTCGACTACCTGGATGGTTGCCTTAGGTTGCGTAATCAGGGTGCGGCCAATAGTCATCCACCCTGTGGGTCTGACTGAGGTTGTCCGAGCATAGACAGCAAACTCAACATAGCCCCATCGTTTGGCCTTGGGGTCAGGTTTATCTAAAGTATACCATCCATTGTTACTCGATGAAGAGCCTTTATGCCACTTTATGTAACTAGAAGTCCACCCTTCAGGGTAACCAAATGAGTGGTAAGAATAGCTACCACGTTCATCATGGAACATGCATGACCAATAGGGGCACCCATTATATATCTCAGGCCACCAATGACAATAGTCTTTTGTTTGATCCAAAAGGAAGCAAATGAAAGGCCAGTTCCAGCTACCAGGGACGAAGGTCCTTGAAGGTGACAATTTTAGGGAAATAGAGGTGCAGTTGTGGATGAAGCAAGTAGTTGCATCCACTGCGCAGACCTTCTGCATGCCATGTTCTGAGTATCGTTCCCGAAAAGTGAATAAATGCATGGTAGGTGAGGAGGGTAAAGACCAGTCCTGACAGAGCACAGAAAATAAGCAGAGCACAAAAAACAAGCAGTTAGAGAAGACTAGGGTGTTGGGAGAGCTCATTGTGCCTTCTTTAAGAGGAATTGGGCTGCAAGGAAAACCGTGTGAGCCACAACTAAAATGGGTGAGATGGGTGTGGAGAGCAGGAGTAAAGGGGAGGTTCAGTAGGTGATTCTTGGAGTTCCTCTGGGGTGGCCCTGTCTTCAGCAGGTGGGGCCTCCTGGTGATGTGGCTTCAACCTAGACATGTGAATCCAGGGAGTGAGACAGTTGTCTGGTAAGGAGAGTTTGGCGGCGGTAAGGGTAAAGAGAATGACAGGATAGGGGCCTTCCCATTTTGCGGCAAGAGTCCCTTTTTCCTCTGGGGTATTATAATAGACTAGACTAACAGGTGTTAAGGGAGGAGTGTTTGGAGAGGAGACTGGGTCTGGAAGAAGCATCTGTGGATGATATATATTTACTGATGAATTTTGATTGGCATTTATATTGGTACTTTTTAATGTCTGTGAGTGTTGTGTGTGTGTGTGTGTGTGTGTGTGTGTGTTTGTATAGATATAGATATAGATATACTCTCCAAAGTTTACCAAATATGAAATATATGTGTCTAGTATACACTCTCTAAATTCATTCAGGTTCATGTATGTGGATTTATAATCAACTTTTCACAAGATTATAATCAGAAATATTCATCCACCTGAAATACATATTTGTTTCCTAGTACTGACTACTAACTTCAGTGAAGGGTGCATACAAATCCTAATTATTCTACAGTATCTGACCCAGTCTAACATCAATGCAAGTAGACTCCTATGGGACATGATATGTAATTTGTCATTCATTTGTATTCGACACTGGTACATTATTGTTTCTTCAGTTTTTGCACATCATAGGATATACATTTCATCCACAAGTTCACAAATTAATAGGCATTTGTTTCAACATTAATCACTTCTTGCATCAGAACACATATATTGTCAGGGTTTCTTGACTGGTCTTTTCATGAGACTTCTTTCCAAACACATTATTTTGAATTTCCATAATCATTTTAAAGCAAAACTCACACACTCTTCATGATAAACCAAAACACTAATATTTCCATTAGATATATAACTGGTTGGAATGAATGATTGTATATCAATATACAATTTCCTTTTATTTTTCAGATATCAGTTCAATTCATTATTTAAAGTTCAAAAAAGTTATATTATTTATTCACAGTATGGTCTATTCGTGGTTTTTCTCTATGTTCATAGAAACAGGGTACACCTATTTGTACCCCCGATTCTAATTTTACATCTTCAATACATTGCTCCCAGAAATGGTGAAAGAAATACTCATGTCACCTCGTTATCACAGCAATATTCTGGACAAAAAATGGAAAGGTCACACTTATGATTGTACCAAAGCCTAAATGGAAAGTGAACATGGATTTCAAAAACATCCATGTCCATGTTGGCTAATGCTGTCAATTGTCAATCCTATTGGTGACTACATATTTGTTTTGTCCTAATTTATATATTGAAACTCAACCCTGTTGAAAATGTCTAATTCTATCCCTCACTTTATACTTTGCCTGCTTTCGTAATGTTTCCATTGATATCTGCTTTTCTACATATTTTCCCCAGTTCAACATAGTGTCTGACTCTTCATATTTGCTGACATTTACATTCACTCTATAACCAAAAGTCTATTGCTAAAGAACTTTTGGTCCAAATCCTATACTCACTCGTCTTCCTAAACCTACCGAATATCTTCCTAATCCTACTGAATATCCCTTTTTGACTGGATGTTCTCTTCTAAATTCAATCATCCAATGTACAAGGTCCTATGCCATTGTATATCAAATTATCTGAGACATCTTTGCGGAACATAATTCAAAGCTAAGTATCCCAATCAAGGGCAAAACCCTCTGGGCTTCAAATCATACCTAGATTTCTGTTTTCCTACTTATATTTCACCTCTATATTCTTGTAAATATTGCAGGTTCCCAATCCCATTATTCATCGCACAGAATCATTCATCACCAAATCAAACCTGTTTTTAACCCCAGGTATACACTGTTCCCTCAAACATTTTACAGAAGAGCAGGGACAGAGGGGTTCTTACAATACAGGAAAGTTGGGGATCTTCCACCAGATGAGAACCTCAAATGTCCATGCACAAATGATACATGGAGAAGTTGTAGGCAGGTATGAAGCTCCTGAGAGAGCAAAAGTCATCTTCCATGGCAAACAACCTGGTCAGGATGAAGGGATGTGTCTGAATCTGCCTCTCTCTTCTTATTGTAGACAAGGTGGAACAATCCAGGCCTGAGTGGAGAGCTGTTCCCGGGTGCCAATGGTTGATATACATTCTACCTTATGAAAGTGTCACAGGAAGTAGGGGAAACCTCCATCTTATGTAACCCTTGGAAGCAACTGTTAGGACAAAGTGGTTGCCAAGGCAGTGACCTCATTCAGTTCCAAAGAATGTGACATACCTCATTTCCTTGGTGATGGAACTCTCTGAACTTGGTATCCAAGAAGCCAGGCACGCAGAGGCAGTCCCAGTCCCAGGCCCAGTGGGCTCACTTGTTTGGATTTACCAAGGACAGAGTCAGTTTTCTTGGTACCTAATGATGTGAGGATGGCCAAATGCCAGGAGAGCTCTGAAGATGGACCTTTCCTGAGAAAACAGGTAGTGGCTAACCACTTTTTCCTGACTTCTTCACAGAGTTGGTCAAGGAAACAAGATCTGAGAGAAGACAGGCCATTTTGGGGGAACATAGTATGGCCCACCAGTCAGAGGACACTCCGGATAGTCACAGACCTACTTGGGGGAAGGAGGTGCCTTTGTGGGAGTGGGTGTGGGTTTGTTGTTTTGTCTCATGTTCTGAGAATAGACCGAAAAGGCGGTTTGTTTGGTTTGGAGCAGACAGTTTCTAGTAAGTCATTTGACAAGGCGAGTGTTTCTGTTTATGTGTATCCCACTGTGTCCGTTGTTGTAGACATTAGAAAAGAGAAAGCATTAATGGATGTGTCCTGTCTAGTATAAATCTTCCCTATAATTCATCCTGCCCAATATATGAATGGACTGCAGCTTGTCTTATCGATGTGCAACATCTGCTATCTTTCTAAGTTGTTGTTTTCTTCCTGAATTCTGGCCACTCTCCAGAATGGGCTCAGGGATTTGTGTCCAAAATATGTACCACCTCCAAGCTCTGTGACATGGCCATGTAAAGGATAGTTGAAGAGAATGGCGAGCATCTCAGAAAACTCAGATATCAGTGTGACCAGTAAAGTCTCAGTGCAGAAACACTGCCTTGGGCTTTTTGCTTACTTATTGTTGTGTTGCACTGAATGTCAGGAAGGTCTTTGCATCAGGCCACCCCTTTGTGAAGCCTGAAGAAAACAGTTTTCAAATGGAAATGAATGGGCCTCACCTGTGGCTCTTTGCTTAATTGCTTTGGAAAGGGATGTGTCTTTATCAGCCTCTTGGACCTGTGTGTGGCTGTGACTTAGATTCTCAGCACCTGATGGATCTTAAGAATGATCCCATGTGAGCTTCCAAAACTAAATGGCAAAAAATATCATTCATTGTGGATGAAGACTCTTGCCTTCCTCTGTTAGGTTCCTGCACTCCAACAAATATGAATAGGGATTCTGTGAGTCAAATGAGTTCTTCAAAGCCCTGCAGAGGTGCTTGTGTTTTCGCATGACTCTAAATCACCTAAAGAATCGATACCTAAAATCAGTAGCGATCAAATTGGAGAAACATAGAAGTATTAATGGCAGGCTTATTTGTTCACTCCTGGTTCACAGCAACGGTGTCTAGGCTACCCTGACTTTAGGCAAATGAGGGGCAAACGAGCTGATTTTGGACACTGTCTTGGGCTGCACCCCTCATGGAAACCTCCAGCCAGAGGTTAAGATGATTGACTATATGGAAAAATGTGAGGGCCATGTGGGAGTGTTTTGGTTTTAATGTTGGTCATTTGTGTGGCATTGGAAAAAATGACTGGGTCCACGTGGGCTTGAACTCTGGTGTGATTCCCCTTAGACACTGGGTTTTGGAACTGAACTCAGAGAAGCATTGCCATGAATTTTGTTGGGATTTTAAGAGGCCACGCATGAAAGTCGCTCTTGAAAACTGAGACCTAGGCCCCGGGTAGATTTCCACTGAGGCCTGGGAATATCAGCAAGGATATCACATGATTTTATTCTTAAAGAAATGGCAGCCATAATTGAGAGTCAAAACACACATGGACCTCACATTGTTGACCTCAATGGGCCTGGCCTAATGTGACGTTTTGTCCATTCTTTGGGAAGCCTTGCCTGTGACAGTTCTCCAGATATTTCATTGAAATGAGCGTCCTCACCATTTAATGTTTGCCTAATGAATTGATACCCAACAGTGCCTCCAACTTCATGCTTGAAAAATGGCTAGATAAATACCATAAAATTTTTGAAATTCCTATGACCAGGTGGCACTGGAGAAACATTGGATGTCCTGTTGCTGATCATGAGTATACCAGACAGTGCCTTGATTTACTGAGTTTCATGAAAATGGTGTAGAACAGAGATGCCAGTAATTTGGAGCCTG
Organism: Callospermophilus lateralis; assembly: GCF_048772815.1. Classification (NCBI taxonomy): domain Eukaryota; kingdom Metazoa; phylum Chordata; class Mammalia; order Rodentia; family Sciuridae; genus Callospermophilus; species Callospermophilus lateralis. Next base: position 149,461 of record NW_027513102.1, read on the forward strand.
CTGAGTAGTGGGTCTAGAGCAGTGGTGGGGAGGCGTTTGATAAAACATCCGTGGTAGGACCATGTGCATCTACCATTGGATTCCAAATGGCTTGTAACTGACATGGTGCTGCCAGCAGACCCTTATATGTAAAGGCATCTTGTTATATGGAGAGTTTTAAGAGGAAAACTAAGAATCAGGTTGATATGGACAAGGGGGCAATGGGGCAAGCTGTGAGAGATAGAAGCCTAGTTGGTGCATTCTCTTGCAGACCCTGACCCACCACACGTGACAGAACTCCCTCCAGCACTGTGTCCCCGGTTAGCTCCTAGTATTTCGTAAACAAATACCAAACTCACAGTGCAGCAGCCTAAACACCAAAAAAAGTGGAGGAGGACCAAATGGCTTCACAGTCCACATGGGGAGACGGGGAGACACTTCGTCCAAGGTGGCCTCAGTTTACCTATAAAGAGAGGATTCAGCACTGCTTCATCTTGTTCATTGGAAAATAAGAAACCATGTCCTCCAGGTCACATAGATGCAGACCCAGCTTTGATGGTCTCACTACAAAGAAAGCCAAATCTCATGAAAACAACATATATTTCAAGTGCGGAAGCTCAGAGGCAGTTTCTCAAAAAGTTTTTAGGCCAGCAGAGCTCCATGTTTGTGGAGTGTTTACCATGTCCCTTACTTTTGGAAACTCCTAAACCTCCTCCAAGGTTGTGAACTCCTGAGCATTTTCCATTCCAGATATGTATTCACTGATTTTGTAAATCTTCTCCTCTAATTGTGTCTTACTTGGGGTGAAGGTAATGTCAAGGCATTGTTTTGGATGAGAGCGGGAGGATATTTGTCCAGCATATATTTACATACACATTGGATTCATTTTCCAATTTTTAATTTGAAGTACTGAATCCCTGACACTAACCCATACCTAGTAGACTCAGACTATTCATCCTAATATAATGGGGAAAATTAACCAAACACAATAGAAATACAAGCTCTTCAGAGGAGACATGTTCTATAGTTGGACTTGACATTTGCATTATATAAGGTAGGAGTTATACATCTAGTCAAATTTTAATTGAAATATTCTCCATGTGTTTTTAAACTTAACAAATATGTGAATACTTGTTTCCAATTTCTGTAGCCTCTTCACACATGTATATTTATATGCATATATAGAATCCTACCAGGTATCACACGTACATTTTTGTAAGGTGGACGTCTTGGCAGATACAAATTGTGAGAAGTGTTCACTCCTCCTAAATGCTGTTGGAAATGAAAATTCAACCAATAAGAGAGCGTCCTAGAAGAACAACATTATACATAAACTCATGTTCAGTAACATAAATATTTTTGCATCTGTGGATGATATATATTTACTGATGAATTTTGATTGGCATTTATATTGGTACTTTTTAATGTCTGTGAGTGTTGTGTGTGTGTGTGTGTGTGTGTGTATAGATATAGATATAGATATACTCTCCGAAGTTTTCCAAATATGAAATATATGTGTCTAGTACACACTCTATAAATTCATTCATGTTCATGTATGTTGATTTATAATCAACTTTTCACAAGATTATAATCAGAAATATTCATCCACCTGAAATACATATTTGTTTCCTAGTACTGACTACTAACTTCAGTGAAGGGTGCATACAAATCCTAATTATTCTACAGTATCTGACCCAGTCTAACATCAATGCAAGTAGACTCCTATGGGACATGATATGTAATTTGTCATTCATTTGTATTCGACACTGGTACATTATTGTTTCTTCAGTTTTTGCACATCATAGGATATACATTTCATCCACAAGTTCACAAATTAATAGGCATTTGTTTCAACATTAATCACTTCTTGCTTCAGAACACATGTATTGTCAGGGTTTCTTGACTTGTCTTTTCATGAGACTTCTTTCCAAACACATTATTTTGAATTTCCATAATCATTTTGAAGCAAAACTCACACACTCTTCATGATAAACCAAAACACTAATATTTCCATTAGATATATAACTGGTTGGAATGAATGATTGTATATCAATATACAATTTCCTTTTATTTTTCAGATATCAGTTCAATTCATTATTTAAAGTTCAAAAAAGTCATATTATTTATTCACAGTATGGTCTATTTGTGGTTTTTCTCTATGTTCATAGAAACAGGGTACACCTCTTTGCACCCCCGATTCTAATTTTACATCTTCAATATATTGCTCCCAGAAATGGTGAAAGAAATACTCATGTCACCTCATTATCACAGCAATATTCTGGACAAAAAATGGAAAGGTCACACTTATGATTGTACCAAAGCCTAAATGGAAAGTGAACATGGATTTCTAAAAACATCCATGTCCAGGTTGCCTAATGCTGTCAATTGTCACTCCTATTGGTGACTACATATTTGTTTTTTCCTAATTTATATATTGAAACTCAACCCTGTTGAAAATGTCTAATTCTATCCCTCACTTTATACTTTGCCTGATTTCGTAATGTTTCCATTGATATCTGCTTTTCTACATATTTTCCCCAGTTCAACATAGTGTCTGACTCTTCATATGTGCTGACATTTACATTCACTCTATAACCAAAAGTCTATTGCTAAAGAAATTTTGGTCCAAATCCTATACTCACTCGTCTTCCTAAACCTACCGACTATCTTCCTAATCCTACTGAATATCCCTTTTTGACTGGATGTTCTCTTCTAAATTCAATCATCCAATGTACAAGGTCCTATGCCATTGTATATCAAATTATCTGAGACATCTTTGCAGAACACAATTCAAAGCTAAGTATCCCAATCAAGGGCAAAACCCTCTGGGCTTCAAAGCATACCTAGATTTCTTTTTTCAAACTTATATTTCACCTCTATATTCTTGTAAATGTTGTAGGTTCCCAATCCCATTATTCATCGCACAGAATGATTCATCACCAAATCAAACCTGTTTTAACCCCAATATACACTGTTCCCTCAAACATTTTACAGAAGAGCAGAAACAGAGGGGTTCTTACAATACAGGAAAGTTGGGGATCTTCCACCAGATGAGAACCTCAAATGTCCATGCACAAATGATACCTGGAGAAGTTGTAGGCAGGTATGAAGCTCCTGAGAGAGCAAAAGCCATCTTCCATGGCAAACAACCTGGTCAGGATGAAGGGATGTGTCTGAATCTGCCTCTCTCTTCTTATTGTAGACAAGGTGGAACAATCCAGGCCTGAGTGGAGAGCTGTTCCTGGGTGCCAATGGTTGATATACATTCTACCTTATGAAAGTGACACAGGAAGTAGGGGAAACCTCCATCTTATGTAACCCTTGGAAGCAACTGTTAGGACAAAGTGGTTGCCAAGGCAGTGACCTCATTCAGTTCCAAAGAATGTGACATACCTAATTTCCTTGGTGATGGAACTCTCTGAACTTGGTATCCAAGAAGCCAGGCACCCAGAGGCAGTCCCAGTCCCAGTCCCAGTGGGCTCACTTGTTTGGATTTACCAAGGACAGAGTCAGTTTTCTTGGTACCTAATGATGTGAGGATGGCCAAATGCCAGGAGAGCTCTGAAGATGGACCTTTCCTGAGAAAACAGGTAGTGGCTAACCACTTTTTCCTGACATCTTCACAGAGTTGGTCAAGGAAACAAGATCTGAGAGAAGACAGGCCATTTCGGGGGAACATAGTATGGCCCACCAGTCAGAGGACACTCCGGATAGTCACAGACCTACTTGGGGGAAGGAGGTCCCTTTGTGGGAGTGGGTGTGTGTTTGTTGTTTTGTCTCATGTTCTGAGAATAGATCAAAAAGGCGGTTTGTTTGGTTTGGAGCAGACAGTTTCTAGTAAGTCATTTGACAAGGCGAGTGTTTCTGTTTATGTGTATCCCACTGTATCCGTTGTTGTAGATATTAGAAAAGAGAATGCATTAATGGATGTGTCCTGTCTAGTATAAATCTTCCCATAATTTATCCTGCCCAACATATGAATGGACTGCACCTTGTCTTATCGATGTGCAACACCTGCTATCTTTCTAAGTTGTTGTTTTCTTCCTGAATTCTGGCCACTCTCCAGAATAGGCTCAGGGATTTTTGTCCAAAATATGTACCACCTCCAAGCTCTGTGACATGGCCATGTACTGGATAGCTGAAGAGAATGGCGAGCATCTCAGAAAACTCAGATATCAGTGTGACAAGGAAAGTCTCAGTGCAGAAACCCTGCTTTGGGCCTTTTGCTTACTTATTGTTGTGTTGCACTGAATGTCAGGAAGGTCTTTGACTCAGGCCACCCCTTTGTGAAGCTTGAAAAAACAGTTTTCAAATGGAAATGAATGGGCCTCACCAGTGGCTCTTTGTTTAATTGCTTTGGAAAGGGATGTGTCTTTATCAGCCTCTTGGACCTGTGTGTGGCTGTGACTTAGATTCTCAGCACCTGATGGATCTTAAGAATGATCCCATGTTAGCTTTCAAAACCAAAATGGCAAAAAAATATCATTCATTGTGGATGAAGTCTCTTGCCTTCCTCTGTTAGGTTCCTGCACTCCAACAAATGAGAATAGGGATTCTTTGGATCAAATGAGTTCTTAAAGCCCTGCAGAGTTGCTTGTGTTTTCGCATGACTCTAAATCACCTAAAGAATCCATACCTACAATCAGTAGGCCTCAAATTGGAGAAACACAGAAGTATTAACGGCAGGCTTATTTGTTCACTCCTGGTTCACAGCAACGGTGTCCAGGCTACCCTGACTTTAGGCAAATGAGGGGCAAACGAGCTGATTTTGGACACTGTCTTGGGCTGCACCCCTCTTGGAAACCTCCAGCCAGAGTTTAAGATGATTGACTATATGGAATAAGGTGAGGGCCATGTGGGAGTGTTTTGGTTTTAATGTTGGTCATTTGTGTGGCATTGGAAAAAATGACTGGTTCCACGTGGGCTTGAACTCTGGTGTGATTCCCCTTAAACACTGGGTTTTGGAACTGAAAGTCAAGGAAGCATTGCTATGAATTTTGTTGGGATTTTAAGAGGTCACGCATGAAAGTCGCTCTTGGTAACTGAGACCTAGGCCCCGGGTAGATTTCCACAGAGGCCTGGTAATCTCAGCAAGGATATCACATGATTTTATTCTTAAAGAAATGGCAGCCATAGTTGAGAGTCAAAACACACATGCTCCTCAAATTGTAGACCTCAATGGGCCTGGCCTAATATGACCTTTTGTCCATTCTTTGGGAAGCCTTGCCTGTGAGATTTCTCCAGAGATTTCATTGAAATGAGCCTCCTCACCATTTAATGTTTGCTGAATGAATTGAAACCCACAGTGCCTCCAACTTCAATCTTGAAAAATGGCTAGATAAATACCATGAAATTTTTGAAATTCCTATGACCAGGTGGCACTGGAGAAACATTGGATGTCCTATTGCTGATCATGAGTATACCAGACAGTGCCTTGATTTACTGAGTTTCATGAAAATGGTGTAGAACAGAGATGCCAGTAAGTTGGAGCCTGCTGAGTAGTGGGTCTAGAGCAGTGGTGGGGAGGTGTTTGATAAAACATCCGTGGTAGGGCCATGTGGATCTACCATTGGATTCCAAATGGCTTGTAACTGACATGGTGCTGCCAGCAGACCCTTATATGTAAAGGCATCTTGTTATATGGAGAGTTTTAAGAGGAAAATTAAGAATCAGGTTGATATGGACAAGGGGGCAATGGGGCAAGCTGTGAGAGATAGAAGCCTAGTTGGTGCATTCTCTTGCAGACATTGACCCACCACACGTGACAGAACTCCCTCCAGCACTGTGTCCCAGTTTAGCTGCTAGTATTTCGTGAAACAAATACCAAACTCACAGTGCAGCAGCCTAAAAACCACAAAAAGTGGAGGAGGACCAAATGGCTTCACAGTCCACGCGGGGAGACGGGGAGACACTTAGTCCCCAGTGGCTTCAGTTTACCTATAAAGAGAGGATTCAGCACTGCTTCATCTTGTTCATTGGAAAATAAGAAACCATGTCCTCCAGGTCACATAGATGCAGACCCAGCTTTGATGGTCTCACTACAAAGGAAGCCAAATCTCATGAAAACAACATATATTTAAAGTGCAGAAGCTCAGAGGCAGTTTCTCAAACAGTTTTTAGGCCAGCAGAGTTACATGTTTGTGGAGTGTTTACCATGTCCCTTACTTTAGGAAACTCCTAAACCACCTCCAAGGTTGTGAACTCCTGAGCATTTTCCATTCCAGATATGTATTCACTGATTGTGTAACTCTTCTCCTCTAATTGTGTCTTACTTGGGGTGAAGGTAATGTCAAGGCATTGTTTTGGATGAGAGCGGGAGGATATGTGTGCAGCATATATTTACATACACATTGGATTCATTTTCCAATTTTTAATTCGAAGTACTGAATCCCTGACACTAACCCATACCTAGTAGACTCAGACTATTCATCCTAATATAATGGGGAAAATTAACCCAACACAATAGAAATACAAGCACTTCAGAGGAGACATGTTCTATAGTTGGACTTGACATTTGCATTATATAAGGTAGGAGTTATACATCTAGTCAAATTTTAATTGAAATATTCTCCATGTGTTTTTAAACTTAACAAATATGTGAATACTTGTTTCCAATTTCTGTAGCCTATTCACACATGTATATTTATATGCATATATAGAATCCTACCAGGTATCACACGTACATTTTTGTAAGGTGGATGTCTTGGCAGATACAAATTGTGAGAAGTGTTCACTCCTCCTAAATGCTGTTGGAAATGAAAATTCAACCTATAAGAGAGCGTCCTAGAAGAACAACATTATACATAAACTCATGTTCAGTAACATAAATATTTTTGCCTCTGTGGATGATATATATTTACTGATGAATTTCGACTGGCATTTATATTGGTACTTTTTAATGTCTGTGAGAGTTGTGTGTGTGTGTGTGTGTGTGTGTATAGATATAGATATAGATATACTCTCCAAAGTTTTCCAAATATGAAATATATGTGTCTAGTATACACTCTCTAAATTCATTCATGTTCATGTATGTTGATTTATAATCAACTTTTCACAAGATTATAATCAGAAATATTCATCCACCTGAAATACATATTTGTTTCCTAGTACTGATTACTAACTTCAGTGAAGGGTGCATACAAATCCTAATTATTCTACAGTATCTGACCCAGTCTAACATCAATGCAAGTAGATTCCTATGGGACATGATATGTAATTTGTCATTCATTTGTATTCGACACTGGTGCATTATGGTTTCTTCAGTTTTTGCACATCATAGGATATACATTTCATCCACAAGTTCACAAATTAATAGGCATTTGTTTCAACATTAATCACTTCTTGCTTCAGAACACATGTATTGTCAGGGTTTCTTGACTGGTCTTTTCATGAGACTTCTTTCCAAACACATTATTTTGAATTTCCATAATCATTTTGAAGCAAAACTCACACACTCTTCATGATAAACCAAAACACTAATATTTCCATTAGATATATAACTGGTTGGAATGAATTATTATATATCAATATACAATTTCCTTTTATTTTTCAGATATCAGTTCAATTCATTATTTAAAGTTCAAAAGTTATATTATTTATTCAAGTATGGTCTATTCGTGGTTTTTCTCTATGTTCATAGAAACAGGGTACACCTATTTGTACCCCCGATTCTCATTTGACATCTTCAATATATTGCTCCCAGAAATGGTGAAAGAAATACTCATGTCACCTCATTATCACAGTAATATTGTGGACAAAAAATGGAAAGGTCACACTTATGATTGTACCAAAGACTAAATGGAAAGTGAACATGGATTTCTAAATACATCCATGTACAGGTTGCCTAATGCTGTCAATTGTCACTCCTATTGGTGACTACATATTTGTTTTTTCCTAATTTATATATTGAAACTCAACCCTGTTGAAAATGTCTAATTCTATCCCTCACTTTATACTTTGCCTGATTTCGTAATGTTTCCATTGATATCTGCTTTTCTACATATTTTCCCCAGTTCAACAAAGTGTCTGACTCTTCATATGTGCTGACATTTACATTCACTCTATAACCAAAAGTCTATTGCTAAAGAACTTTTGGTCCAAATCCTGTACTCACTCTTCTTCCTAAACCTACCGACTATCTTCCTAATCCTACTGAATATCCCTTTTTGACCTGATGTTCTCTTCTAAATTCTATCATCCAATGTACAACGTCCTATGCCATTGTAATTCGAATTATCTGAGACAACTTTGCAGAACATAATTCAAAGCTAAGTATCCCAATCAAGGGCAAAACCCTTCTGGGCTTCAAAGCATACCTAGATTTCTGTTTTCATACTTATATTTCACCTCTATATTCTTGTAAATATTGCAGGTTCCCAATGCCATTATTCATCGCACAGAATCATTCGTCACCAAATCAAACCTGTTTTTAACCCCAAGTATACACTGTTCCCTCAATCATTTTACAGAAGAGCAGGGACAGAGGGGTTCTTACAATACAGGAAAGTTGGGGATCTTCCACCAGATGAGAACCTCAAATGTCCATGCACAAATGATACCTGGAGAAGTTGTAGGCAGGTATGAAGCACTTGAGAGAGCAAAAGTCATCTTCCATGGCAAACAACCTGGTCAGGATGAAGGGATGTGTCTGAATCTGCCTCTCTCTTCTTACTGTAGACAAGGTGGAACAATCCAGGCCTGAGTGGAGAGCTGTTCCAGGGTGCCAATGGTTGATATACATTCTACCTTATGAAAGTGCCACAGGAAGTAGGGGAAACCTCCATCTTATGTAACCCTTGGAAGCAACTGTTAGGACAAAGTGGTTGCCAAGGCAGTGACCTCATTCAGTTCCAAAGAATGTGACATACCTCATTTCCTTGGTGATGGAACTCTCTGAACTTGGTATCCAATAAGCCAGGCACGCAGAGGCAGTCCCAGTCCCAGGCCCAGTGGGCTCACTTGTTTGGATTTACCAAGGACAGAGTCAGTTTTCTTGGTACCTAATGATGTGAGGATGGCCAAATGCAAGGAGAGCTATGAATATGGACCTTTCCTGAGAAACAGGTAGTGGCTAACCACTTTTTCCTGACATCTTCACAGAGTTGGTCAAGGAAACATGATCTGAGAGAAGACAGGCCATGTCGAGGGAACATAGTATGGCCCACCAGTCAGAGGATACTTCGGATAGTGAAAGACCTACTTGGGGGCAGGAGGTGCCTTTGTGGGAGTGGGTGTGGGTTTGTTGTTTTGTCTCATGTTCTGAGAATAGATAGGAAAGGCGTTTTGTTTGGTTTGGAGTGGACAGTTTCTAGTAAGTCATTTGACACGGCGAGTGTTTCTGTTTCTGTGTATCCCACTGTGTCCGTTGTTGTAGACATTAGAAAAGAGAATGCATTAATGGATGTGTCCTGTCTAGTATAAATCTTCCCTATAATTCATCCTGCCCAATATATGAATGGACTGCAGCTTGTCTTATCGATGTGCAACACCTGTTATCTTTCTAAGTTGTTGTTTTCTTCCTGAATTCTGGCCACTCTCCAGAATAGGCTCATGGATTTGTGTCCAAAATATGTACCACCTCCAAGCTCTGTGACATGGCCATGTAAAGGATAGTTGAAGAGAATGGCGAGCATCTCAGAAAACTCAGATATCAGTGTGACCAGGAAAGTCTCAGTGCAGAAACACTGCTTTGGGCTTTTTGCTTACTTATTGCTGTGTTGCACTGAATGTCAGGAAGGTCTTTGCCTCAGGCCACCCCTTTGTGAAGCCTGAAGAAAACAGTTTTCAAATGGAAATGAATGGGCCTCACCTGTGGCTCTTAGCTTAATTGCTTTGGAAAGGGATGTGTCTTTATCAGCCTCTTGGACCTGTGTGTGGCTGTAGCTTAGATTCTCAGCACCTGATGGATCTTAAGAATGATCCCATGTGAGCTTCCAAAACCACAATGGCAAAAAATATCATTCATTTTGGATGAAGTCTCTTGCCTTCCTCTGTTAGGTTGCTGCACTCCATCAAATGAGAATAGGGATTATTTAGGTCAAATGAGTTCTTCAAAGCCCTGCAGAGGTGCTTGTGTTTTCGCTTGACTCTAAATCACCTAAAGAATTGATACCTAAAATCAGTAGACCTCAAATTGGAGAAACATAGAAGTATTAAGGGCAGGTTTATTTGTTCACTCCTGGTTCACAGAAACGGTGTCCAGCCTACCCTGACTTTAGGCAAATGAGGGGCAAACGAGCTGATTTTGGACACTGTCTTGGGCTGCGCCCCTCATGGAAACCTCCAGCCAGATGTTAAGATGATTGACTATATGGAATAAGATGAATGCTATGTGGGAGTGTTTTGGTTTTAATGTTGCTCATTTGTGTGGCATTGGAATAAATGACTGTGTCCACGTGGGCTTGAACTCTGGTGTGATTCCCCTTAGAGACTGGGTTTTGGAACTGAACTCAGAGAAGCATTGCCATGAATTTTTTTGGGATTTTAAGATGCCATGCATGAAAGTCGCTCTTGAAAACTGAGACCTAGGCCCCGGGTGGATTTCCACAGAGGCCTGGGAATCTCAGCAAGGATATCACATGATTTTATCCTTAAAGAAATGGCAGCCATAGTTGAGAGTCAAAACACACATGGACCTCACATTATAGACCTCAATGGGCCTCGCCTAATGTGACCTTTTGTCCACTCTTTGGGAAGCCTTGCCTGTGAGAGTTCTCCAGAGATTTTATTGAAATGAGCTTCCTCACCATTTAATGTTTGCTGAATGAATTGAAACCCACAGTGCCTCCAACTTCATGCTTGAAAAATGGCTAGATAAATACCATGAAATTTTTGAAATACCTATGACCAGGTGGTACTGGAGAAACATTGGATGTCCTTTTGCTGATCATGATTATACGAGACAGTGCCTTGATTTACTGAGTTTCATGAATATGGTGTAGAACAGAGATGCCAGTAGTTTGTAGCCTGCTGAGTAGTGGGTCTAGAGCAGTGGTGGGGAGGTGTTTGATAAAACATTCGTGGAAGGGCCTTGTGGATCTACCATTGGATTCCAAATGGCTTGTAACTGACATGGTGCAGCCAGCAGACCCTTATATGTAAAGGCATCTTGTTATATGGAGAGTTTTCAGAGGAAAATTAAGAATCAGGTTGATATGGACAAGGGGGCAATGGGGCAAGCTGTGAGAGATAGAAGCCTAGTTGGTGCATTCTCTTGCAGACCCTGACCCACCACACGTGACAGAACTCCCTCCAGCACTGTGTCCCAGTTTAGCTCCTAGTATTTCGTGAAACAACTACCAAACTCACAGTGCAGCAGCAAAAACTCCACAAAAAATGGAGGAGGACCAAATGGCTTCACAGTCCACACGGGGAGACACTTAGTCCCCAGTGGCCTCAGTTTACTTACAAAGAGAGGATTCAGCACTGCTTCATCTTGTTCATTGGAAAATAAGAAACCATGTCCTCCAGGTCACATAGATGTAGACCCAGCTTTGATGGTCTCACTACAAAGGAAGCCAAATCTCCTGAAAACAACATATATTTCAAGTGCGGAAGCTCAGAGGCAGTTTCTCAAAAAGTTTTTAGGCCAGCAGAGCTCCATGTTTGTGGAGTGTTTACCCTGTCCCTTACTTTTTGAAACTCCTCTACCGCCTCCAGAATGTGAACTCTTTAGCATTTTCCATTCCAGATATGTATTCACTGATTTTGTAACTCTTCTCCTCTAGTTGTGTCTTACTTGTGGTGAAGGTAATGTCAAGGCATTGTTCTGGATGAGAGCGGGAGGATATTTGTGCAGCGTATATTTACATACACATTGGATTCATTTTCCAATTTTTCATTCGAAGTACTGAATCCCTGACAATAACCCATACCTAGTAGACTCAGACTATTCATCCTAATATAATCGTGAAAATTAACCCAACACAATAGAAATACAAGCACTTCAGAGGAGACATGTTGTATAGTTGGACTTGACATTTGCCTTATATAAGGTTGGAGTTATAAATCTAGTCAAATTTTAATTGTAATATTGTCCATGTGTTTTTAAACTTAACAAATATGTGAATTCTTGTTTCCCTTTTCTGTAGCCTATTCACACATGTATATTTATATGCATATATAGAATCCTACCAGGTATCACACGTACATTTTTGTGAGGTGGCTGTCTTGGCAGATACAAATTGTGAGAAGAGTTCACTCCTCCTAAATGCTTTTGGAAATGAAAATTCAACCTATAGGAGAGCGTCCTATTAGAAAAACATTATATATAAACTCATGTTTAGTAAAATAAATATTTTTTGCATTTGTGGATGATATATATTTACTGATGAATTTCGATTGGCATTTATATTGGTACTTTTTAATGTCTGTGAGTGTTGTGTGTGTGTGTGTGTGTGTGTGTGTGTGTGTGTGTGTATATATATATATATATATAGATATAGATATAGATATAGATATATAGATATAAATATAGATATACTCTCCAAATTTTTCAAAGTATGAAATATATGTGTCTTATTTTGCACTTCCTAAATTTTTCATATTCATGAATGTGGATTTATAATTATCTTTTCACAAGATTATTCTCAGAAACATTCATATACCGTACGAGACTCTTACCACTAATACTAATATAAAGGAGAAAAAGAACCCAAACAGAATAGATACAAGCATTTCAGAAGAGACATGGTGTATAGTTGGACTTGCCTTTTGCATAATATAAGGTAGGAGTTATAAATCTATTCAATTTATTGAAATAATTTTCCAAGTGTTATTTTTTTTGACAAAACACAAAATTTAATCTTTGAAAAATAAATAAAATTGACACTTCCTTAACCAAGCTAATGAAGAAAAAAAACCTCAAATTACTAAAATTAAGGATCATAAAGGAACTTTTACAGAGTACACAACTAAAATACAGAGAATAATTGAAAACTAATTTGAAAATTTATAGTCTAATAAATTAAAATACCATGATGACATCAATAAAATTTTAGAGATATACCCAAACTTAATTAGTAGGACGTGAACAATTTAAACAAATCAATTTCAAGCAATGAAATAGAAGTTGCTGTCAACAGCCTACCAATCAAGCAAAGCCCAGGAACAGACAGATTCTCAGCCATGTTCTACAAGACCTTCAAAGAAGCATTCATCACAATACTCCTCAAATTATTCCATAAAATAGAAAAGGATGGAACTCCTCCAAACTCATTCCATGAGGCTATTATCACTCACATACCAAAATCAGACAAAGACACATCAAGGAAAGAAATCTTCAGAGCAATATTCCTGACAAAGATATATACAAAAATTCTCAATAAAATTCTTTTTTTTAAGCCAAAGTTAATCAAAAGGGATAAAGAGGGACACTACACACTATTCCATGTGTTTTTAAAGTTAAGAAATATATGAATTCCTGTCTCCCTTTCTCTGTAGCCTATTAAGCACATGTATTTTTATATGCACAAATAGAATAATACCTGGTTTCACACGTACATTCTTGTAAGGTGGCTGACTTGGCAGATACTATTTGTGAGAAGAGATCAGTCCTCCTAAACGCTGTTGGTACAGAAAATTCAACCCATGGGTGAGCTTCCTAGATGAACAACATTATACATACATCCATGTTCAGTAAAATGAATATTTTGGGATATGCGGATGAGTTATTTTTCATGATGAATTTCCATTGACATATATATTGCGACATTATAATGTGTGTGTGTTTGTCTCTCTCTCTCTCTCTCTCTCTCTCTCTATATATATATATATATATATATATATATATATATATATATAGTCTCCAGATTTTCCAAAATATGAAATATATGTCTTCTTATACACCACCTGAATTCATTCATATTCATATATGTGGATTTATAATCAACTTTTAACAAGTTTATTCTCAGAAATATACATCCACTGAAATACATATTTGTTTCCTAGTACTGAAAACTAAATTCAGGGAAGGGTTCTTACAAATCCTAATATTTCTAGACTAACTGACCAAGTTTAACATCAATGCAAATACATTCCTATTGGATATGATGTGTTTTTTAAAGTTCATTTTTATTCAAACTTGGTGCGTTATTATTTATTCAGTTTATGGACATCATAAAATATATCCTTTCATTCACAAGTTCACAAATTTATAAATATTTGGTTTACTTTCAATCACTTCCTCCTTTGGAACACATATATTCCTCTATGTTTCTTGACTGGTCTTTTCACTAGACTTCTTTCTAAACACATTATTTTCGATTCCATTATCATTTTTGAAGCAAAACTCACACACTATTCATGATAAACGGTAACCCTAATAATACCATTAGATATATAACTTGTTGGAATGAATGTACATATATCAATATATGATTTCGTCTATATTTTCAGATATTAAAACAATCCATTATGTAAATTTGGAACCAGTCACATAATTTTTTCACAGTATGGTCTATTAATGCATCATCTCTATATTCATCAACACAGGGTAAACCTCTTAGTATCCCCAGTACTAATTTATATGTTTTCAAAATATTGCTCCCAGAAAAGGTGGAAGAAATACTCATGTCACCTGATCTACATATACATATTATCACAGTAATATTCTGGACACAAAATGCAAAGGTCACCATTATGATTGCAATAAAGCCTCAATGGAATGTGAACATGGATTACTAAAAACATCCATGTCCAGTTTGCCTAATGCTCTCAAATGTCAATCCAATTGGTGACTACATTTTTGTTTCTTTTTAAGATTATGTATTCAACCTCAACCCTGTTGAAAATGTCAAATCTTATCACTCACGTTATACTTTGCCTGATTTCCTAATGTCTCTATTGATGTCTGCCTTCCTACATATTTTTCCCAGTTCATCATTGTGCCCAACTTTTCACATATGGTGCCATTTATATTCACTCTCTAACCGAAACCTATTGCTAAAGAACTTTTGGTCCAAATCCTAGACTCACTCTTCCTCCTAAACCTACTGACTATCTTTCTAATCCTACACACTATCCCTTTTTCACTGGATGTTCTCTTCTACATTCAATCATCTGAGGTACAGGGTCTTATGCCATTGTGTATCGATTTGCATCGACCTCGGTGCAAAACATTACTCAAGCTAAGGATCCCAATCAAGAGCCCAAATCCTTCTGGGCTTCAAATATTACCTAGATTTCTGTTTTCATACTTATATTTTACCTCTATATTCTTATAAATATTGCTGGTTCCCAATACCATTATTCATCCAGCAGAATGATTCCTAAGCCAAATGGAACATGCTATTAACCCTAACCATACAATGTTTCCTCAATCTCACTTTACAGAAGAGCAGGGATAAAGTTGATATTACAATACAGGAAGTTAGGAGATCTTCCGCCTGCTGAGTACCTCAAAATCCATGCAGAAATAATCCCTGGAGAAGATGTAGGCAGCTATGAAAGACCTGAGAGAACAAAAGTCATATTCCATGGCAAACAACATGGTCAGGATGAAAGGATGTGTCTGAGTCAGCCTCTCTATTCTTAATGCAGGGAAGATGGACCAAAGCAGGCCTGTGTGGAGAGCTGTTCCCAGGTGACTATGGTTTCTATACCATTCTAACATGTGAAAGTATCACAGGAAGTAGGGCAGCCTCCATGTCAGGAGACACTAGGATGCAACTGTTAGGACAAAGTAGTGGCCAAGACAGGGACCTCATTTATTTCCTGAAGGTAGTGACCTCACCTCATTTCCTTGGCGATGGAACTCTCTGAATTTTGTGATCCAGGAAGCCAGGCACCAGAGCCAGTCCAAGTCCCAGTCGCAGTGGGCTCACTTGTTTGGATTTACTAAGGACAGAGTCAGTCTTTCTTGGTACCTACTGATGTAAGGGTTGCCAAATACTAAGAAAGCTCTGAAGAGGGGTCTTTCCTGAGAGGACAGGAATTGGCTCACCACTGCCTCCTGACAACTTCACAGAGTTGACCAAGGAGACCAGATCTGAGACAGAAAGGCCATTTGTGGGGAACATCGTATGGCCTACCAGTCAGAGGACACTCCAGATAGTGACAGACCTACTTGGGGGAAGGAGTTGCATTTGTGGGTGTTGGTTTGTGTTTGTGGTTTTTTCCATGTTCTGAGAATAGGTAAAAAAGGAGGTTTGTTTGGATTGGAGTGGACTGTTTCCAGTAAGTCATTTGACAAGGAGACTGTTTCTATGTCCGTGTATCCCACTGTGTTTTTCTTTGTGGATATTAGAAAAAAATAGCTCATTGGGTGTGTCCTGTCTAGTAGAAAGCTTCCCAGCATGCATCCTTTCCAATTAATGAATGGACTGAGGCTTGCCTTATCCATGGGCAACACCTGCTATCTACCTAATTTTCCATTTTTTCATGAATTCTGGCCACTCTCAAGATTAGTATCATGTATTTTTGTACAAGATATGTACCACCTCCAAGCTCTGTGACATGGCCATGTACTGGATAGCTGAAGGGAATGGCGAGCAACTCAGAAAACTCACATATTAGAGTAACAAGGAAAGTCTCCGTGGAGAAACCCTGCTTGGGGCCTTTTGATTACCTATTGTTCTGTTGCTCTGAATGTCAGAAAGGTCTTTGCCTCAGGCCACCCCTTTGTGAAGCCTGAAGAAAACAGTTTTCAAATGGAAATGAATGGGCATCACCTGTGGCTCTTTGCTTCATTGCTTTGGAAATGGATGTATCTGAATCAGCCTCTTGGCCCTGTGTGAGCCTGTGGTTTAGATTTTCAGCACCTGATGAATCTAAAGAAAGATCCCATGTGGGCATCCAAAACCTAAATGGAAAAAAGATCAGTCATTGTGGATGAAGCCTCTCGACTTCCTCTGTAAGATTCCTGACCTCCATCAAGTGAGAATAGGGATCATTTGTGTCAAATAAGTTCTTCAAAGGGCTGCAGAGGGGAGACAATAGGTGCTTGGGTTTTCTTATAACTCCAATTCACACTAAAAATCTATACCCCACAGTCAGTAGGCCTCAAATTTGAGAAGTGGAGTAGTATTAACGGCAGGCCTATTTGATCACTTCTGGTTCACACTAAGGTTGTCCAGGCCACCCTGACTTTAGGCAAATGAGGGACAAGGGAGATTATTTTTGACACTGTCTTGGGCTGTGCCCCTCATGGAAACCTCCAGCTAGAGGTTATGATTAGTGTCTATATAAAAAGATGAAGAGGGCCATGTGAGAGTGTTTTGGTTTTAATTGTCATCATTTGTGTGGCAATTTGAAGAGATGCCTGGGTCCACCTGGGCTTGAACTCTGTTGTGATTCCCCTTAGAGACTGAGTTGTGTAACTGACCTCAGAGAAGTATTGCCATGAATTGTGTTGGGATTTCAGGAGGCCACACATGAGATTCACCATTGGAATCTGAGATCTTGGCAGAGGGTGACTTTACACAGAGCACTGGGAATCTAAGCCAGGATATCACAAGATTTTATTCTGAAAGATTCCAGCCATAGTTAAAACACCAACAGGGAATCTTTAGATCACTTACAAGCAAATTAAAAAACAAAATTTTTTAACAAGAGTAAAAATACTTAGTTAATGTAATGCTACCCTGAATTTTTTGGGTGAGTTTTACTTTATATTCCCTGTTTGAGATCCTAGTAAACTTGAGAGAAAAAAAAAAAGAAAAAAACAAAACTTTTGAACATAACTTTAAATGAAATAAAATCTGACCTACTGCTTTCGTAGTCATTCTCACATGTAGTAAGATGGGACACAGAGCCTTATCTCAGGTAAGACAGGGCTCTTTATAAATCATAAGTGTTTTAGTTCTAAAGCTGATCTTCGTTTTTTAATATCCTTTTACAAAGTTTACATAAATTGCTTGAGGTCACATGAACATTAGCTAACACCATATAATATCACTTTTGAAACATGAATTAAAGAATGGCTGAATGTTTTTAACATTCAAATAGATTAGGCTCTCATTAATTTAAAAATACATTTAAATTGTTGCACAATGTAAAGTGTAACATAAAACTTTACATATCTTATTGATAACAGGTAAATAAATCCCCAATATATATTTTATTTACCATACAACTTCAGAACACCAGCTTGATATAATGCTCTTTTAATGTTTCTACCTTATCGAGTTGTATAACTGGAAGATATGAGCACATTAATAGCATCACAGTTTACATTGATGTTTCTACATTAACCAAGTTTATCTTTTAAAGAAATGGCAGTACAGTGCTCTAAAATAACAGTTCTGTTTTAAACAGTTGTTTAATTTTTATGGTTGCTTGCTCTGGAAAAAATAAGACTTAATAAACACAATGTTATGAGTAATCTTATGTTTTAAGAAATTTTTGTCTCTTTAACACATGACTAATTTTTACAATCTTACACAGACTTTAGTAGAAAGTCTGTATAAGATTGTAAACATTTTATACAGATTTTGTACTAAAAATTGATAGACCTTAGTATATCAATCAGATATCAAACAAAAACACTCATGAATGAGTAAATCCAAATCAAATTTACTTTACTTTTTAATCAAAATATTAGACAAATGTATTGAACAGTGTAAACCATTTTTTGGTTGAAGGAAAAGTCCTAGAACAAAGTCATATAGACCTTTGGTAGACAATAATATTTTATTACATTTTTGAACACCTAGAAAAACTTATAGGCATAAATTTGAAGACATTTATATTTATCTTTTTATCCAATCTAAATTGAAACATTTAAACCACGTGAATTAAAGATCTGTGGTCCACTTTTTAAAATTTGTTTTTATGAGCGCTTTTTTATATGAGTGCTCCTTATATATGTTAATTTGTGTATCATTTGAATGATATACGGACATATGTGTATATATATATATATATATATATATATATATATATATATATAGAGAGAGAGAGAGAGAGAGAGAGAGAGAGAGAGAGACATAAAACACATAACAAAAGTGTGCACACCTAATAATAGTGAAGGCCTTGTAGCTTTTCACAGGTGAAATCACCATTGCAATGTTTTTAAAACTCCACAGTTGGTCAAAGATAAAACTGATCAGAAAAACATTAACCTAGGTCTGTAGGATCAAAATCATAAACTCAAAAAAAAAAAAAGAATCTAAGGAAAAATTATGAGTCCTAGAAAAAATGACTGGCCGGTAATTAGTAAATACCATACAATTTACCATTTTTTTCCCTTAGGCCTCAGATCAGTCTCCTACTGAGCTTACAGGAGACTTTCATTTGCATTTCAACAGAAGTCCTGGCTGAGGTCTGGAAGGAGCAGGAAAAAACTGCTATTCTGAGCAGACACCTCAGGCCTAAGGCATTTTAACCATAATTTTCTGGTTAGGATGTTGAAAATTATGCTACAAGTTTAAGATACAATTCACAAAATTTTATATCTTTACATCTTGTTTTGTCAACAGATATCATACTATGATTTACTATCCTTGTCCAAATTAATGCACTGGTAAACACAGTGACATTTTCCCAGGCTACCCAATTCAGAATTGGAGAAAAAAAGACTGCATGATTGGGAAGTTACTTGCCAACTTGGAAGTAGAGTTCTTTAGTTTTCCATCCTAAGTATTTAAGTTCTCTGGCATGAATTATCTGAAATCAAAAACTAAACAATTACCTAAACCCGACTTTTAACTGCAATATTGTGCAATGCTTCAAAAAACGCATTCAGATACCAGATTTTTACAATAAAACATCATCATTTAGACACACATTCAGCTAAGATCATTCTCAAGAAACAATTTATAATATAAACACATTATTGCACATGTCTTAAAGTGCCAAAAACAAAGGCACAAGACAGACAGAAAGGAACTCCAGAATATGGCTGACAGACAGAAGCCTTTAAAACAGACCAGATAAGAGAAAAATCTCCTGCACCAGTGGCACCACAGATGTCCCCACAAGGGGACCAGATGTTTTCACAGAGAAGCTACCTGAAATGTAAAATCAAGGGTCTCCATGGTGACTTTACTGCATTTAGTGTCCCCTTTTTATTTTTCTCTTTTAAAAGAAGACAGAGGTGTCATAATTCTTACAGTGCAGGGAAGGAATGAGGGAATTCCCTGAAGCAACAGGGCTTTGGCAGTTGCTGGGGTCCCTCAGTCCCTCCTTTTACTTACAGGATTAGCTCTTCTGTTTCGGGTCCACTCCAAGCATGCACCATCTCCTAACATTTCAGTCGTCAGCTCTCAAAAAGTTCTGGGACGGGGCCGGGTATCAAAATTTGTTACTTAAAGTTCGGTTTCTGACCCTGAAGCAAATTAATGCTAATTTAATAATGAGGACAGGGTTTTGAGAAAAAGAAAATGGAGGTTTATTGCTTTGCTGACAAAGGAAAAACAAGGGGACTCTGCCAAAAGGTTGTGACTCTCATGATCTGGAGGGACAAGGGATTTTAAAGAGTTTCACTTGTTAACCTGGGGTATACTCAGTTCTTCGTTCCCCAGCAGGCATTGCCCTGTGCAGTGGGTGTGCTCCAGGCAGCCAGCTAGGGGCTTCTTTCTTCCTGCTTAACAAAGGTGGGTAAAGTTCATCACAGTTCCTTAAAAACACAGTCGAAAGGGTGTCAGGCTTACTTGCTTTGTTACCCTTTTTCACGTCCAATATCCTTAAAATTTTACCACAGAAATCAAACAAAAAAACGCACAAAAAAAACAACAAAAAACATATAGACCACAGAACAAAACACAGAAAAACAGAATCCTGGTGCCGAAACAGAAAAACAGAGGAGCAATGCAACATCTTGCTAAAGCTCCAGGGTAGGAGCGTGTGTGTGCCCATCGGCACCTCTCTACCCTTCCAGAGGAAATCCCTACAGAACAGAACAGAGGACAGCATGATTCTCATTACTGTCCTGGACAGGAGTGTATGTGAGCCTCCCCAGGCCACCTCTCTGTCATCAGAAGAGATCTCCCTTAACCAGATATCAGATGTTATACAGGCGCCACTTACCTATGGAGGCCTCCTCCACCAGGGGCTTGATAATAGTTTTAGTGTGGTGGTTCACTGCAGTGCTCCCCAGACTGACGGCTCACTCCAAGGCCTTGGAACATCTCAGGTTGTGCACCTCCTAGAGTGGTTCTCCAGCCCAGTGCCCTGGAGGGAAGGCCAGCTTCAGAATTTTCAGCAGTCTGGTTTTGTGATCTGCTCGGCCAGGGTCATCTCACTGGGGAACTCCAAAATTTTGGACTAGGATGCAAGAAAAGACCACTGACTCCAATTAAAATCAAATTAAGGCAAGCTTATTATTTCAACAGGCTGGGCTGCCTCTCCTTCCCAAAATGGCGGGAACAAGACAGCAACCCCACCTTTCCTACAGCCCAGCTATATAGCCCAGAAAGTTACACAAACGGGTGGTTACAGATAACAAAACTTTGAAAGCATCACACTAATGGTAGTTTACATTTTTTTTTTTGCTGGCCCCAATATCAGAAATAATGAGGACCATTAGGGCCTCAGAGAGGGTTGTTGTCTGGCCAGGGAAGGCCAATATTTATGAGGTGTCACTAAAGTTTCAGAAAGTACTGTTATCTGGTCAGAGAGCCAGGTGTGGATGAGTTCAAGGCACGGGCAGGCGTTCCAAGCAGGTTCAGAATTTGCAGTAATTTAGAGTAAAGCCAAAATTATCTTTTCACGGCTTTGTGGCAAGATGGTTCCCAATTTTAATAAAAAATCAGGTTGGGTCTATCAAGCCTCTCCCTTACTTTTGGAAACTCCTCTGCAAACTCCAATGTTGTGAACTCCCGAGCATTTTAATTCCAGATATGTATTCACAGAATTTCTAACTCTTCTATTCCAATTGTGTCTTTCTTGGGGCGAAGGTAATATCAAGTCATTGTTCTGGATGAGAGTGGAAATATTTTTGTGTAGCACATATTTGCATACACATTTAGGAGATCACTCCTCCTAAACACTGTTGGAACAGAAAATTCAAACTATGGGGGAGCTTCTTAGTTGAACAACATTATTCATGAATCCAAGTTCATTAAACAAATAGTTTTGGATCAGTGGATGATATATATTTCAAGATGAATTTCAATTGGCATATACTATGCTACATTTTAATGTCTGTGTCTGTTTTTTGTTTATAATGTTTTGCGATTTATATGGATTTAAAATCAAGTTTCCACAAGATTATTCTCAGAATATTCATCCACCTGAAATACATATTTGTTTCCTAGTACTGAAAACTAACTTCAGTAAATGGTGCATAAAAATCCTAATATGTCTACAGTAACTGACCCAGATTAATATCAATGCAAGTAGATTCCTAGGGGACATGATGTGTATTTTGATGTTCATTTTTATTCAACACTGCTACATTACTATTTCTGCAGCTTATGCACATCATACTGTATATATTTCATTCAAAAGTTCGCAAATTTATATGCATGTGTTTCACATTCAATCACTTCCTGCTTCAGAACACATGAATTCCTCCAGGTTTCTTGACTATTCTTTTCATGATACTTCTTTCCAAACACATTATTTTTGATTTCCATAATCACGTTTGAAGCAAAACTCACACACTTTTCAGGATAAAATATAACCCTAATATTACCATTAGATGTATAAGTGGTTGGAATGAATGATTGCATATCAATATGAGATTTCTTTTATATTTTCAGATATCAATTCAATCCATTATTTAAAGTGGAACCAGTTATATTATTTATACACAGTATGGTCTATTCATGCATAATCTGCATATTCATAGACACAGGGTACACCTATTTGTACCCCAAATACTAAATTATACGTCTACAAAACATTGCTCCAGAAACGGTGGAAGAAATATTCATGTCACCTGATCTACACATACATTTTATCACAATAATATTCTGGACACAAAATGCAATGGTCACACTTATGATTTTAAAAAAGCCTAAATGGAAAGTGAACATGGATTTCAAAAAAACATCCAAGTCCTGGTTACCTAATGCTCTCGAATTCAATCCTATTTGTGACAACATATTTGTTTCTTCCTAAGATTATATATTCAAACTCAACCCTGTTGAAAATGTCTAAACCAATTACACACTTTATACTTTTGCTGATTTCCTAATGTCTCTATTTATGTCTGCTTTCCTACATATTTTCCCCTGTTCATCATTGTGACTGACTCTTCACATGTGCTGACATTTACATTCACTCTCTACCCGAAACCCTATTTGTAAAGAACTTTTGGTCCAAATCCTATACTCACTCTTCTTTATAAACCTGCTGACTACCTTGGTAATCCTACGGACTATTCCTTTATGACTAGATGTTCTGTTTGTTATTCAATCATCCGAGGTACAAGATCCAATTTCATTGTATATTGACTTATCTGAGACATCTGTGCAGAATATAATTCAAAGCTAAGTATCCCACTCAAGGGCCCAATGCCCTACTTGGCTTCAAATCTTCCCTAGATTTCTGTTATATTTTACCTATATATTCTTGTAAATATCACAGGTTTCCAATACCATTATTCATCCAGCAGAATGATTGCTAACCAAAATTGAACATATTATTAACCCTAACCATACACTGTTCCCTCAATCTAACTTTAGAGCAGTGCAGGGACAGAGTTGGTCTTACAAAAGAGGAATGTTGGGGATCTTCCACCTGCTGAGAATATCAAAGATCCATGCAGAAATGATCCCCGAAGAAGATGTAGACTGCTATGAAGGACCTGAGAGAGCAAAAGTTAGCTTCCATGGCAAACAACCTGGTCACTATGAAGGGATGTGTCTGAATAAGCCTCTCTCTTTTTAATATAGAGCAAATGGACCAAACCAGGCCTGTGTGGAGATCTTTTTCCCGGTACCAATGGTTGATATACCATTCTAACTTGTGAAAGTGTCACAGGAAGTAGGGGCAGCCTCCATCTCATGGGACCCTTGGAAGCAACTGTTAGGACAAAGTGGTTGCCAAGGCTGTGAGCTCATTCACTTCATGAAGGAAGTGACCTACCTCACTTTCTTGGTGATGGAACTCTCTGAACTTGGGATCCCTGAAAACAGGCAGCCAGAGTCAGGCCCAATAACAGTCACAGAAGTCTCACTTTTTGGATTTACCAAGGAGAGAGTCAATCTTTCTTGGTATCTACAGTTGTGAGGATGGCCAAATGCCAGGAAAGATATGAATTGGGGTCTTTCCTGAGAAAGCAGGTATTGGCTCACTGCTGGCTCCTGACAACTTCACAGAGTGGGCCAAGGAGTCCAGATTTGAGAATAGAGAAGCCATTTCGGGGGAACATAGTATGGCCCACAAGGCAGAGGACACTCTTGATAGTCACAGACCCTCTTAGGGGAAAAAGGTGCCTTTGTGGGAATGAGTGTGTGTATGTGGTTTTGTCTCATGCTCTGAGAATAGGTAGGAAAGGCGGTTTCTTTGGTTTAGAATGGACTGTTTCTAGTAAGTCATTTGACAAAGCAAGTGTTTCTATGTCTGTGTATCCAACTGTGTCCATGGTTGTAGACATTACAAAAGAAAATGCATCAATGGATGTGTCCTGTCTAGGAGAAAGCTTCCCCACATTCATCCTGCCCAATTTATGAAAGGACGGAGGCTTGCCTTATTGATGGGCAAGACCTGCTGTCTTCCTAAGTTTCTGTTTTCTTCTTGAATTCTGGCCACTCTCCAGAATAGACTCATGGTTTTGTGACCAAGATATGTAGCACCTCAAAGCTCTGTGACATGGCCGTGTACTGGATAGCTGAAGGGAATGGCGAGAATCTCAGGAAACTCAGATATCTGTGTGATCATGAGTGTCTCAGTGGAGAATCCCTGCTTTGGGCCTTTGCTTACCTATTGTTCTGTAGCACTGAATGTCAGGAAGGTCTTTGCCTAAGGCACCACTTTGTGAAACCTGAATAAAACAGTTTTCTAATGGAAATGAATGAGCATCACCTGTCTCTCTTTGAGTAATTGCTTTTGAAAGGGATGTGTCTGAGCCAGTCTGTTGGCTGTGTGTGAGGCTGTGGCTTGCATTCTCAGCACCTGATGGATCTAAAGAAAGATGCCATGTGTGCATCCAAAACCAAAATGGCCAAAAGAGCAGTCATTGTGGATAAATTCTCTTGCCTTCCTCTGTAAGGTTCCTGACCTCTATCAAGTGAGAATAGGAATCCTTTGGGTCAAATGACTTCTTCAAAGCCCTGCGGAGGCTAGCCAATAGGTGCTTGGGTTTTCTCATGACCCCAATGCACATAAAGAATCTAAACCCCACAGTCAGTAGGCCTCAAATTGGAGAAGCTGAGCAGTATTAATGGTAATCCTTTTTGATCACTTCTGGTTCACAGAAGGGGTGTCCAGGCCACTCTGACTTTATGGAAATGACGAGCAAGAGTGCGTATTTTGGACACTGTCTTGTCCTGCGCTCCTCATAGAAACCTCCAGCTAGAGGTTATGATGAGTGTCTATATGGAAGAAGATGAGAGCCATGTGGGACTATTTTGGTTTTAATTGTGGTCATTTGTGTGGCAGTTGGAAGAGATGACTGGGTCCACCTGGGTTTGAACTCTGGTGTGAATCCCCTTAGAGACTGAGTTCTGGAAGTGACCTCAGAGAAGTATTGCCATGAATCGAGTTGGGATTTTAGGAAGCCATGCATGAGAGTCGCTCTTATAAACTTAGATCAAAGTCCAGGGTGGCTTTCCACAGAGCACTGGGAATCTCAGCCAAATTATCCCATGATTTTATTCTTAAAGAATTGGCAGCCATACTTGAGAGTCAAAACACACATGGAACTCACATTGTAGACCTCAATAGGCCTGGCTTCATGTAACCTTTTGGCCACTCTATGGGAAGCGTTGCCTATGAAAGTTCTCCAGAGTTTCACTGAAATGAGCTTCCTCAACATTTAATGGTTCTTGAAAGCCACAGTGCCTCCCAACTACATCCTTGAAAAATGGCTAGATAAATACTTTGAAATTTTTGAAATTCCCATGACCAGGTGGCACTGGAGTATCTTTGGATGTCCTGCTGCTGATCATGAGTGTACCAGAGAGTGCCTTGATTGACTGGAATTTATAAAAATAATGTAGAACAGAGATGGTAGTAAGTTGGAGCCTGCTGAGTAGTGGGCCTAGAGCAGTGGTAGCCACGTGTGTGATAAAACATCTGTGGTGGGTCCATGTGATTAGCCCATTTGCTTCCAAATGGCTTGTGACTGACATGGTGCAGCCAGCAGACCCTTATTTGTAAAGGCATCTTTTTATTTGGAGAGCTTTCAAGGTAATGATCAGAATCAGGTTGATATGGTCAAGGGTGCAAGCTATGTGAGAAAGAAGCCTGGTTGTTTCATTCTCCTGCAGACCCTAACCCACCACACGTGACAGAACTCGCTCTAGCACTGTGTCCCAGTTGAACTTGTTGTTCAAAAAGCCCATTGCAGCAGCAAGAACCAAAAGCCCCAGTGCAGCAGCAAGAACCACCACAAAAATTTGAGGAGGACCAAATGGCTTCACAGTCCACACGGGATGAAACTTAGCCTCCAGTGGCCACACTTTACCTACAAAGAGAGAATTCAGCACTGCTGCCTCAGGTTCATTTGAAAATAAGAATCCATGTTCTCCAGGTCATATAGATGCAGACCCAGCTTTGATGGTCTCACTACAAAAGAAGCTAAAACTCCTTAATACAACATATATTTCAAGTGCCCAGCTTCAGAGGCAGTTTCTCAAGAAGTCTTTAGGCCAGCAGAGCTCAATGTTTGTGGAGTGTTTACCATGTCCCTTACTTTTGGAAACTGCTCTACCACCTCCAAGGTTGTGAACTCCTGAGCATATTCCATTCCAGATTTGCATTCACAGATTTTCTAACTCTTCTCCTCTAATTGTGTCTTACCTGGGGTGAAGGTAATGTCAAGGCATTGTTGTGGATGAGAGTGGGAAGATTTTTGTGTAGCACATATTTGCATACACATTGGATTCATTTTCCAATTTCCCATTAAAAATACTGAATCCCTGACACTAACCCATACCCTACTAGACTCTGACTACTAATCCTAATATGATGGAGAAAAATAACCCAAACAGAATAGAAATACAAGCAGTACAGAGAAGGCATGGTGTATAGTTGGACTTGCCTTTTGCATTATGTAGGGTAGGTGTTATAAATCTAGATAATTTTTAATTGAAATAGTTATCCATGTGTTTTTAAAGTTAACAAATATGTGAATTTCTATCTCCCTTTCTCTGTAGCCTATTCAGCAAATGTATTTTTATATGCACATATAGAATCCTAGCTGGTATCACATGTACATACTTGTTTGGAGGCTGACGTGGCAGATAAAAATTATGAGAAGAGATAACTCCTCGTAAATGCTGTTGGATCTTAAAATTCAACCTATGGGTGATCTTCCTAGTTGAACAACATTATTCATAAATCCATGTTCAGTAAAATTAATATTTTTGGATCAGTGGACGATATATATTTCACCATGAATTTCGATTGGCATATATACTGCTTCTCTTTAATGTCTGTGTGTGTTTTGTGTTTGTGTGTGTATATATATATATATATATATATATATATATATATATATATATATATATATATATACAATCTCTAGATTTTTTAAAATATAAAATATATCTGTCTTATTATACACTCCCTAAATACATTCATATTCATGTATGTGGATTTATAATCAAATTTTTACAAGATTATTCTCAGAAATATTCATCCCCCTGAAACACATATTTGTTTACTAGTACTGAAAACTAACTTCAATGAAAGGTGCATACAAATCCTAATATTTCTGCAGTAACTTACCCAGGTTAATATCAATGCAAGTAGATTCCTATGGGACATGATGTGTATTTTGACATTCATTTTTATTCAACACTGGTACAGTACTATTTTTTCAGTTTATGCACATCAAAGGATAAATGTTTCATCCAAAATTTCAAAATTTAAAACTTTTGATTCACTTTCAATCACTTCCTGCTTCAGAACACATGTATTCCTCCATGTTTCTTGACTGGTCTTTCATGAGACTTCTTTGCAAACACATTATTTCCGATTTGCATAATCAATTTTGAAGCAAAACTCACACACTCTTCATGATCAACCGTAACACTAATATTACCATTAGATGTACAACTGGTTGTAATGAATGTATGTATGCCAATATCAATATAAGATTTCCTGTATATTTTCAGATATCAATTTATTCCAATTCCAATTTCTAATGTTGGGTCTAGTTATATTATTTATTCACAGTTTGGTCTATTCATTCATCATCTCTATATTCATCAAAACAGGGTACACCTATTTTTTTCCCCAATACTAATTTATAGGTTGTAAAAATATTGCTCCCCATAATGGTGGAAGAAATACTCATATCACCTGATCTACATATACATTTTTATCACAGTAATATTCTGGACACAAATGTAAAGGTAACACTTATGATTGTACCAAAACCTAAATTGAACGTGAATATATATTACTAAAACCATCCATGTCCAGGTCGCCTAATGCTCTCAAATTTCAATCCTATTGGTGACTACATATTTGTTTCTTCTAATATCATATATTCAACCTCAACCCTGTTGAAAATGTCTAATCCTGTTACTCACTTTATACTTTGCCTGATTTCCTAATGTCTCTATTTTATATCTGCTTTCCTACATATTTTCCCCAGTTCATCATTGTGACTGACTCTTCATATGTGCTGATATTTTCATTCAGTCTCTAAACGAAACCCTATTGCTAAAGAACTATATTTCCAACTCAAAGACTCACTCTTCAACCTAAACCTACTATTTTCCTAATCCTACTGACTATCCCTTTTTGACTGGATGTTCTCTTCGACATTCAGGCATCTGAGGTACTAGGTTTTATTCCATTGTATGTAGATTTACCTGCGACCACATTGCAGAATGTAATTCAAAGCTAAATATCATAATCAAGGGCCCAATGCCCTTCCTGGCTTCAAATCTTACCTAGATTTCTCTTTTCATACTTATATTTCAAATACATATTCTTATAAATATTTCAGGTTCCCAATACCATTATTCATCCAGCAGAATGATTCCTAACACAAATAAAACATGTTGTTAACCCTAACCATACACTGTTCCCTCAATCTAAATTTACAGAGGGAAGGGACAGAGTTGGTCTTAAAGTAAAGAAATGTAAGGGGTCTTCCACCTACTGAGACCCTCAAAGTTCCATGCTGAAATGATCACTGGAGAATATGTACGCAGCTATGAAGGACCTGAGAGAGCAAAAGTCATGTTCAATGGCAAACAACCTGGTCAGGATGAAGGTTTCTGTCTGAATCAGCCTCTCTATTCTTAATGTAGAGAAGATGGACCAAACCAGGCCTGTGTGGGTAGCTGTTCCCGGGTGCCTATGGTTGATATAAGATTCTAACTTGTGAAAGTGTCACAGGAATTAGGGACAGCCTCCTTTTCATGTGAGACTTGGAAGCCACTGGTTGGACAAAGTGATTGCCAAGGCAGTGACCTCATTCAGTTCCTGAAGGAAGTGACCTCACATCACTTCCTTAGTGAAGGAAATCTCAGAACTTGAGATTCATGAAGCCAGGCACCCAGAGTCAGTCCCAGTCCCAGTCCCAGTGGTCTCACTTGTTTGGATTTACCAAGGACAGAGTAAGTCTTTCTTGGTACCTATTGATGTGAGGATTGCAAAATGCCAGTAAAGCTCTGAAGAGGGGCCTTTCCTGAGAAAGCAGGTAGTGGCTCACCTCTGGGTCCTGACACCTTCACAGAGTTGGCCAAGGAGACCAGATCTGAGACATTTCAGGCCATTTAGGGGGAAAATAATATGGCCCACCAGTCAGAGGACACTCCGGATAGTAACAGACCTTCTTGGGGGAAGGAGCTGCCTTTGTGGGTGTTGGTTTGTGGTTTTGTCTCATTTTCTGAGAATAGGTAGGCAAGGCGCTTTATGTGCTGTGGAATGAACTGTTTATTGTAAGTCATTTGACAAGGCGAGTGTTTCTATGTCTGTTTACCTCACTGTGTCCGTGGTTGTACTCATTAGAAAAAAAGAATGCATCAATGGATGTGTCCTGTCTAGTAGAAAGCTTCCCAGAATTCATCCTGCCTAATTTATGAATGGAGTTCAGATTGCCTTATCAATGGGTAACACCTGCAATCTTCCTAAGTTACAGTTTTCTTCCAGAATTCTGGCCCCTCTCCAGAATAGTCTCATGGTTTTGTCTCTAAGGTATGTACCACCTCCAAGCTCTGTGACATGGCCATGTACTGGATAGCTCAAGTGAATTGTGAGCATCTCAGAAAAATCAGAAATATGTGTGACCACTAAATCTCAGTGGAGAAACCCTGCTTTGGGCCTTTTTTTAAATTAATTTTTATTGTAGGTTGTTCAAAACATTACATAGTTCTTGATATATCATATTTCACACTTTGATTCAAGTGGGATATGCACTCCTTTTGCTTACCTATTATTCTGTTGCTATGAATGTCACGAAGTTCTTTGCCTCGGGCCAAAAATTTGTGAAGCCTGAAGAAAACAGTTTTCAAATGGAAATGAATGGGCATCACCTAGGGCTCTTTGCTTAATTGCTTTGGAAAGGGGTGTGTCTGAATCAGCCTCTTGGCCCTGTGTGAGGCTGTGGCTTAGATTCTCAGCACCTGATGGATCTAAAGAAAGATCCCATGGATGCATACAGAACCAAAATAGCCAAAAGAGCGGTCATTGTGGATGAAGACTCTCGCCTTCCTTTCAAAGGTTCCTGACATCTATCAAGTGAGAATAGGGATCCTTTGGGTCAAGTGAGTTATTCAAAGCCCTGCAGAGGCTAGCCCATACGTGCTTGGGTGTTCTCATTACTCCAATTCACATAAAGAATCTAAACCCCACAGTCAGTAGGCCTCAAATTGGAGAAGCCAAGCAGTATTAATGGCAGACCTATTTGATCACTCCTCGTTCACAGTCAGGGTTTCCAGGCCACACTGATTTTAGGCAAATTGGGGGAAAGGTAGGTTATTTTGGACATTGTCTTGGTCTGTGTCCCTCATGGAAAACTCCATCCAGAGGTTATGATGAGGGTCTACATGGAAGAAGATAAGGGCCATGTGGGAGAATTTTGTTTTGAATTGTGGTAAGTTGTGTGGCAGTTGGAAGAGATGCCTGGGTTTACCTGGGCTTTAACTCTGGTGTGATTCCCCTTAGAGTCTGAGTTCTGGAACTGACCTCAGAGAAGCATTGTCATCAATTGTGTTTGAATTTTACTAGGCCATGCATGAGAGTTGCCCTTGGAACCTGAGATCTAGGCCCAGAGTGGCTTTCCACAGAGCACTGGGAATCTCAGCCAGGATATCACATGATTTTATTCTGAAAGACTTTGCAGCCACAGTTGAGTCAAAACACGCATGGACCTCACATTGTAGACCTCAATGGGCCTGGCTTCATGTGACCTTTTGGCTACTCTTTGGGAAGCCTTGCCTGTGAGTGTTCTCTAGAGCTTTCATTGAAATGAGCTTCCTCAACATTTAATGGTTCCTGAATGAATTGAAACCCCCAGAGCCTCCAACTTCATCCTTGACAAATGGCTTGATAAATACCATGAAATTTTTGAAATTCCCATGACCAGGTGGCACTGGAGAACTTTTGGATGTCCTGTTGCTGATGATGAGTGTACCAGACAGTGCCTTGATTTACTGGGTTTCATGAAATTTGTGTAGAACAGTGATGCCAGTAAGTTGGATCCTGCTCATTAGTGGGCCTAGAGCAGTGGTGTGAAGGTGTGTGATAAAACATGTGTGGTGGTGACATGTGGATCTGCCATTGGCTTCCCAAAGGCTTGTGACTGACATGGTACAGCCAGCAGACCCTTCTATGCAAAGGTGTTTTTTATATAGAGAGGTTTCAGGGCAATGTTCAGAATCAGGTTGCTATGGAAATGGGGGCAACTTATGTGGAATTGAATCCTGGTTGGTGCATTCTCATGCAGACCGTGACCCTCCACACGGGACAGAACTCTCTCCAGCACTGTGTCCCAGTTTAGCTCCTTGTATTTCATGAAGCAAATACCAAACTCCCAGTGCACCTGTGAGAAACACCACGAAAATTGGAGAATGACCAAATGGCTTCACAGTCCACACGTGGAGACACTTACAACCCAGTGACCATAGTTAAACTACAAAGAGAGTATTCAGCATGGCTGCCTCATGTTCATTGGAAAATTAGAAACAATATCCTCCAGGTCACATTGTTGCACACCCAGATTTGATGGTCTCCCAACAAAGGAAGCTAAAGCTCCTAACAACAACATATATTTTTAAGTGCCCAACCTCAGAGGAAGTTTCTCAAGAAGTCTTTACACCAGCAGAGCTCCATGTTTGAGAAATGTTTACCCTGTCCCTTACTTTTGAAAACTCCTCTACCACCTCGGAGGTTGTGAACTCCTGAGCATTTTTCATTCCTGATATATATTCACAGATTTTCTAACTTTTCTCCTCTAATTGTGTCTTACTCGGAACAAAGGCAATGTCAAGGCAATGTTCTGGATGAGAGTGTGAACATTTTTTTGTAGCACATATTTACATACACATTGCATTCATTTTACAATTTTCCATTCAAAATACTGAATCTCTGACATGAACCCATACCCTACTAGACTCTGACTACTACTCCTAATATGATGGAGAAAAATAACACAAACAGAATAGGAATACAAGCAGTTAGGAGAAATCATAGTGTATAGTTGTACTTGTATTTTGCATGATTAATGGTAGGTGTTATAAATCTAGTCAATATTTAATTTAAATAGTTCTCCATGTGTTTTTAAGGTTAACAAATATGTGAATTCCTGTCTCCCTTTCTCTGTATCCTATTTAGCACATGTACTTTTAAATGCACATATAGAATCATACCTGGTATCACATGTACATTTTTGTGAGGTGGCTGATTTGGCAAATACAATTTGTGAGAAGTGATCACTCCTCTTAAACGCTGTTGGAACTGAAAATTCAACCTATAGGTGAGCTTCCTAGTTGAACAACATTATACATAAATCCATGTTCAATTAAAGAAATATTTTTGCATCTGTGGATGATATATATATCATGATAAATTTCGATTGGCATATATATTGCTAATTTAATGTCTCTGTGTGTGTGTGTGTATTTTGTGTGTGTGTGTGTATGTGTGTGTGTGTGTGTGTGTATATATATATATATGTATATATATATATATATATATATATATATATATATATATATATACTCTCCAGAAATATATGTGTCTTATATACACTCTCTAAATTCATTCATGTTCATGTATATGGATTTATAATCAACTTTTCACAAGATTTTTCACAGAAATATTCATCCACCTGAAATACATATTTGTTTCCAGTACTTAAAACTAACTTCAGTTTATTTTGCATACAAATACTATTATTTTTACAGTAACTGACCCAGTTTAACATCAATGCAAGTAGATTCCAGTGGGACATGATGTGTATTTTGAAGGTCATTTTTATTCAGCACTGGTACAATACTATTTCTTCAATTTATGCACATGATAGGATATATATTCCATCCACAAGTTAGCAAACTTATAGGCAGTTGTTTCACTTTCATCACTTCCTGCTTCAGAACACATAAATTCCTCTAGGTTTCTTGACTGGGCTTTTCATGAGACTTCTTTCCAAACACATTATTTTTAATTTCCATGATCACTTTTGAAGCAAAACTCACACACTCTTCATGATAAACCATAATCCTAATATTACCATTAGATGTATTAGTGGTTGAAATGAATGTATGTATATCAATATAAGATTTCCTGTATATTTTCAGATATCAATGGAATCCATTATTTAAATTTGGAACCCATTGTATTATTTATTCACATTATGGTCTATTCATGCATTATCTCTATATTCAGAGTCACAGGATATACCTATTTGTACCCCCAATACTAATTTATACATCTTCAAAATATTGCTCCCAGAAATGGTGGAAGAAATACTCACGTCACCTTATCTACATATACATTTTATCACAGTAATATTCTGGACACAAAAAGCAAAGATGACACTTATTATTTTACCAATGTAAAGGTCAGGCGAGTGTCGGAGGAAGAGACTACCAGAGACTGTCTCATGCAACAGCCAAGGATTTATGGGGGTCCAGCATGCTGGGGTCAGAGCTCCCTTGAATAGAGCACAGAGTCCTGAGAACAGCTTAAGCAGAGCTTATATACTTTCCTTGGAGAGGGCAGATAGGAAAGTTTATTGATGGGTCAGGGCGAGTGGGCGGTTTGCGTCCAAATGGGTGAGGAAGTACATTCTGCAGTTTTGCAGTTGGGTACAGCACTTTCAGGGAACTAGATTAGCAAACAGTTCTCAAGACATCAACAGTGTTTTGTTAAGCATACCGAAAAACTGGAAGTGACAAGTACCTATTTTATTAACCTTTCATTCCCCACTTCTTCTTTTGGTTACTTTTAATCATAAAAATGATCATTGGGGGTGTCACATTTTATGTTTACTAGTGTGGTATATTGTTTTCTGATTACCATAAGTTTAACTTGTCCAATTTGAGCATGGAGAAAGGAAACTACAAGGTTGATCAAACAGGGTCCTACAATTACCAATAATATGAGGATTATTAATGGACTGGCCAGGGCTGATGAAAATGTAGTTAATGAGGGGGCTTTGTGAACCAAGACTCAAACCACCTTTTTTGGGCCTCTCTCTCTTTTTGATGCTCTTCAAGGCATCTTCTTAATTTAATCATAGATTCTTTTACAACTCCAGTATGGTCGGCATAAAAACAACATTCTTCCCTCAATGCAGGACGAAGGCCCCTTCTCTCATGAAGAGGAGGTCCAACCCTCGACTGTTCTGTAAAATAACTTCAGAGAGAGAGGTTAAAGATTCGTGTAAAGCTGTGAAGGAGGTTTTTAGTATCTTTAAGTTTTGGTCTATTACTGCTTCTAATTGGGTCATTTGTTGTGTCCCATGGACCAGGGCAGTGGTTCCTGTGCCCACCCCTGCAGCAACTCCTATTCATAATAGGATGACTAAAGTGAGGGATACAGGTTCCTGGCAGAACCGGGTTGTTTGCCCCCCTATTTGATATTTAAATGTACCTGCGTCATGATAGAGCACTCTGGAAAACATCTGCACCATTACATAATTAATCACATCTGTTGACCATTTTATGAAAACATAAACAATGTTTAAGTGTATAGAATTGTACTGCTGTAGAGATGGACAAGGCAAGTTACCTAAGATAGCACAGAAGACAGGGAAACAGTCTTATTTGGTTGCATCCGGATTTAGAGGGCATTGCTTCTGTTGTAATCAATTAATCCCTGAACCCAAAGTTTAGGTTGTTTCAGAATTTTGTACCCAGCATGTAAGGGAAGGGGCTCAGAAGTTCACAGTCTGCAGAAGTTCACAAAAAGCAGTTTTTGTTTCTGTTTTTTTTTTCCTCTGTTCTGGGAAAGTTAACTTCTTAAGGACACCTGGGAGGGGGAGAGCTTTTTTCTTCTTTTTTTTCTTTTCCTCCCTGGCAGCTGTTACCATGGAGCCCAGTTGGTAACTTCTATATCTTAGAAATGTAGCCATCTCTATGAAGCCCCAGCTCTAGGGCAGAGGCCTTCTTCATATATTTTGTTAAAAACTACTAAGGGGGTGTCTAGCTTAGGAGTGCTGATTTTTCCAGCCAGTGGCCAAGTAGAACAGAGCAACACGAATAGAGGAAGTTTATCTACATTGAACTCTTTTATAGGAACTGTGTTGCTGAAAGGCTTAAAGTCAGCCATGGTGAAGACTTCTGGAGAAGGTCATTTAAGACTTTTCTGTGGGCCTGATACAGAGGGGAAGACAGGGAAGGCAGGGGATGAGAGCAGCTCCGTGGATCTGAGGATGAGGAAAAAGAGATATAAAAGAATTATGGGAAAGGGGTTTGGGATTTTCCTGGCAACAAAACTTGAGCAGTAGAACAGGTAGAGCAGAGGGAAAGACGGGAGTGAGTATCCCAAAAAGGCTGTGAGGGACTTTAAATTCTTAGTAACCTGTTTTCAGTGATGACAAAGCAACTTTAAAGGCCATTTTAATTACATCTTTGATAGGCGTCTGAGGGCACTCCTTAGCTGGTTTGAGCTTTGGGTTAGCTGGTAAGAGGACCTGGTGGGACCCGGTGTGGGCACTGACAGGAGGAGAGAGGAGTGAGTGGGTGGAAGGGTACCTCAGTACCTGCAAGCTCAGCAAGGGGCAATGGTCTGAGAACCGACGGAAATTTGGGTTTTTGATCTAGTAACTGGAGCTGAGAAATCAGGTTGCTGATGTGGGAGTGACAGCAGAGAGTCTGGGGCAGAAGGCTGCGGGTGAGTATCTATTGGAGAAGCATAGTTCAGGATTTGAGCATAGGAGGGAAAAGGCCTACACGTAGGGGAATTTCCTTCCACACTTTTGAGCACTTGTCGAAGTTGAAAAGGTCACGCAAAATTTGAGGATCTAGAGACCCTTCTGGTGGCCATCGGTTTTTGTTATCTAACTGGTAATATGGCCAATGCTGTGTACTGAATTTGATGAGGAGTTTTGCTTCCACCAGGTAGCCCCTGTATCCTCACATCCCCATTATTTACAGAAGAAGTTGGCTTTTCCCCCACACAGTCGTGGCTGTTTTTGGCTTTGGTAGTCCGCCAGGCAAACATAGTAATCTAGGCTAGCCAACCTGCATCTGGCTCGCGTGTCCCTACATCCATAATGTTTGTTTCCATTATCTATTGTATGGAAAGTATTTAATGGAATTTTTGGGGATCCTCTTCATCAGGGATTTCCCAATAGGAAAGACGTATAGCCAGCTGACAAATTTCTTGGTGGAGAGATGGCCACCAGGTCCCTAAGTGGGCTGTATGTGCGATAGACCATACTTCTTGTCTAGTAGGATTTGTGATCAGCCATCGCTGCTGAACGGGTTGATGAGGGTTAGGACTACTGGTGACCAATTGGAGAGTCTATAGTCTTATTCACATGGCGAATTTACAATTTGAAAATGTTACCAGTCTTTTTCATTTTTCAGCCAGATTCTGGACAGGGCACAGGCTTGAGATGAGAATTAGGAACCAGGAAGTGATTCCGTCTAACTTTAGCACTGTAGGTGTTATAAGTAGCACCTGGTATGGTCCTGTCCAGCCGGGTTCCAGGGATGACACCTGATGTTGTCTTATGTAGACAAAGTCTCTTACTTGATATAGATGTGGAGTACCCTCTTCAGCAGGTTGGTAGGCAGTGGCCAGCTGTTTCCACAGGTATTGCTGAGTTCCTTCCAGAACTTTAAGTCTGTCAAGCAAGGTGGTGTGGAAGGGATCGTTAGATCTTTGAGTTAGGGTTAGGTCCCTTACTGGAGATGGGGCCCCATAGAAAATTTCATAGGGGGTGAGGTTACACAAAGAAACAGAGGGAGTATTTCTTGCATGAAATAGTGCATAAGGCAGGAGCATAGTCCAATCTTTTATGCTACTCTTTAAGCTTAATTCCTTTTAGGTCTCTTTAATGGTTCTATTTAATTTTTTTACCTGTCCTGAACTCTGGGGTCTATAAGCACAATGTAACTTCCAATTAATTCCCAGGGTCCTGGCTAACCCCTGAGTTACCTGGGCCATGAACGCTGGTCCATTATCAGACCCTATTACCTTAGGCAGGCCGTACCTTGGAAAAATATCTTTCAGGATCTTCTTGACCACCATTTGCGCCTTTTTTTTTTGGGGGGGGGGAGGCTTCAATCCATCCTGAAATATATCTACAAAGAGTAGGAGATATTTAAGTCCATACCATGCTTGCTTAATTTCAGTAAAGTCCACTTCCCAGAATTGTCCTGGTCTGGTTCCTCGTAGGTGCTTTCCTGCAGGAAAGTTGGAAGGGTAAGCATTAACCTATTGACAGACCCGACAGGCTTTTTTTTACCTGTTCAGTTATTTCCTTTCACTGTGAGTCGGTTAGTGGAAAACTCTGTTCTTGATCCTTCAGGAATGCCTGCAATTTCTTTGAACCAAGGTGAGTGAACTGATGTACATTTTTAACGTAGTGTAGGGCTTTCTGAAATTTCAGGCTTTGCTCAGTGAAGTTGAGGAGTACAGTGTCAGTGTCCTTAGATATTATCAAAAGCTTGCTGGATCTCAGGGGTCCATTAGAATTGGGCATCTCCTTTAACAGCGGGTGTAAATGAGAAGTTAAGGACCCAAACACAGGAATCCTTAACCTGCAAAACCCAGCAGTCCCAAGAAACTCTCTGTGTTGTCTGCTGTTAGATGGGGGTGGTTTCTGCACAACCGTTTGATTTCTGGGCTCAGTGAGCCATCGTTTACTGCCCCTAAAGGAATAGCCCAGGAAGATTACTTCTTGCTGGCAAATTTGGGCCTTTTAGGAAGAAGCTCTATACCCGAGTTGAGGAAGCTCACATAATACTGCTTGGGTCCCAGATTCACAGATATCCTTGGTGTTGGGTGCCAGTAGCAGGTCATCCACGTATTGAAGCTGGGTGACTTCGGGGTGCGTAGTTCTGAAGCTGTTGAGATCTCTTTGGAGGGCTTCATCAAAGAGAGTGGGGGAGTTTTTCAACCATTTTGGGGAGTCTAGTCCAAGTTAGTTGACCACACGTTCCAGTTTCTGGGTCTACCCACTAGCAAGCAAACAGCAACTGACTATATTTATGCAGAGGCAAGCAAAAGAAAGCATCTTTTAAGTCCAGAACAGTATACCATTTCCTCTCAGGGTTCAGAGTGATAAGCAGATTGTACGGATTAGGTACACTGGGGTGAATGTCCTACACTCTGTTGTAGGTCTCTCTTATGTCTTTAATGGGGGATAGTCCCCGGCTCCTGGCTTTTTATACTGGTAGCGGGGGAGTGTTTTAGGATGATTGACAAGGCCTTAGGACCCTAAGGCCAGATATTTCTGAATATGGGGCCTTATCCCATCTTTAGCTTTTTTGCTCAGAGGATATTTTTTGACATTGATTGGGGAGGCTGATTTTTTGAACTCCACTGTTTTTGGAGGTTGTTTCATGGCTAGTCCTAACCCAGCAGTTTTTTTCCAGGCATCTGTTTAATCTGTTATCCATTTCTGGGGTAGCTTTCCTGTTTGATCAGTCTTGGGGGGTGTGAAGAGTTGCTGTTCATCTTCTACTGACATATTTAAAGCCGTGAATATAGGAGTTTATACTAAAGGATTTAGAAATATCATTTTGGGGCCTTCATGGTTAAAAGTCATTTTGGCCCGGAGCTTGGTGAGCAGATCTCTGCCCATCAATGGGGCCAGGCATTCTGGGATTATTAGGAAGGAGTGATGGATTTTTCCTTTCCTCATGTCCATGGTTTTCTTAGTTGTCTAATTCCCATATTTACTGGTGTTAGCACTTTGAACTAGAGAGCTTTTATTTGATAGAGGGCCCAGTGGGGCCTTAAGGACTAAGTATACTGCCCCTGTATCCACTTCAAAGTTTACTGGGGTCCCCTCCACATCAAAAGTTACCCTGGGTTTATTGGGAGTCTAGCAATCTGGGGCTCAGTGCTCACTTGAATAGAGCAGAGAGCAATGAGAACAGCTTAAGCAGAGCTTATATACTTTCCTTGAAGAGGGCAGGGAGGGAAGCTTATTGATGGGTCAGGGCGAGTGGGCGGTTTGCGTGCAAACAGGTGAGGGTGTACATTCTCTGTTTGGCAGTCGGGGACAGCACATTCTGGGGAAAAAATTAGCAAACAGTCCTCCAGGTTTCAACAGTGTTTTGTTAAGCATACAGAAAAACAGGAAGTGACAAGTACCTATCTTATTAACCTTTCACCAAATCCTAAATGGAAAGTGAGCATGGATTTCTAAAAACATCCATTTCCAGGTTGCTTAATGCTCGCAAATCAATCCTATTGGTGACTACATATTTGTTGCTTTCTAAGATTATATATTCAACCTCAACCCTGTTGAAAATGACTAATACTAACCCTCACTTTATGCTTTTTCTGATTTCCTAATGTCTCCATTGATATCTGCTTTCATACATATTTTCCTGAGTTCATCATTGTGACTGACTCTTTACATGTGCTGAAATTTACATTCACTCTCTATCCGAAACCCTATTGCTACAGAACTTTCGTTCGAAATCCTATACTCACTCTTTTTTCTATACCTACCAACTATCTTCCTAATCCTACCGACTATCCCTTTTTGACTGGAAATTCTCTTTGACAATCAATCATCCAAGGTACAAGGTCCTATGCCATTGTATATCAATTTATCTGAGACATCTGTGCAGAATATAATTCAAAGCTAAGTATCCCAATCAACAGCCCAATGCCCTTCTTGGATTCAAACCTTATCTAGATTTCTGTTTTCATACTTATATTTCACCTATATATTCTCGTAAATATCGCGAGTTCCCAATACCATTGTTCATTCCTCAGTATGATTTCTAACCTAAATCAAACCTGTTATTACTCTAACCATACACTGTACCCTCAAACTAACTGTACAGAAGAGCCGGGAGAGAGTTTGTCTTACAATACAGTAATGTAGGGGCTCTTCCACCTGCTGAGAACATCAAAGGTACAAGCAGAAATGATACCCTGGAGAAGTTGCAGGCAGCTATGAAGGACCTAATAGAGCAAAAGTCATCTTCCATGACAAACAACCTGGTCAGTATTAAGGGATGTGTCTGAATCAGCCTCTCCTTTCTTAATGTAGAGAAGATTGATCAAACCATGCCTGTGTGGAGAGCTGTTCCCAGGTGCCTATGGTTGATATACCATTCTAACTTGTGAAAGTGTCACAGGAAGTAGTGGCAGCCTCCATCTCATGGGAACCTTGGATGAATCTGGTAGGACAAAGTGGTTGCCAAGGCAGTGACCTCATTCAGTTCCTGAAGGAAGTGACCTCACCTCACTTTCCTGGTGATGGAAATCTCTGAATTTGGGATCCAGGAAGCCAGGCACCGAGAGCAAGTCCAAGTCCCAATCCCAGTGGTCTCACTTGTTTGGATTTACCAAGGACAGAGTCAGTCTTCCTTGGTACCTACTGATATGAGGATTGCCAAATGCCTGAAGAGCTCTGAAGAGGGGCCTTTACTGAGAAAGCAGGTAGTGGTTCACCGCTGGCTGTTGACAACTTCACAGAGTTGGCCAAGGAGACCAGATCTGAGACAGTACAGGCCATTTTAGGGGAACATAGTATGGCCCACTATTCAGAGGACACTCCGGATAGTCACAGACCTACTTGAGTTAAGGAGGTGCCTTTGTGGGTGTGGGTGTGAGTTTGTGGTTTTGTCTCATGTTCTGAGAATAGGTAGGAAAGGCTGTTGTTTTGATTGGAGTGGACTGTTTCTAGAAAGTCGTTTGACTAGGCGAGTGCTTCTATGTCTGTGTATCCCACTCTGTCCATGGTTGTAGACATTCGAAAAGAGAATGTATCAATGTATGTGTCCTGTCTAGTGGAAAACTTTCCAGCATTCATCAGGCCTAGTTGATGAATGGACTGTGGCTTTCCTTATGGATGGGCAACTCCTACTAACTTCCTAAGTTCCTGTTTTCTTCCTGAATTCTGGCCACTCTCCAGAATAGCCTCATAGTTTTGTGTCCAAGATACATACCACCCCCAAGCTCTGTGACATGGCCATGTACTTGATAGCTATAGGAAATGGGAACATCTTAGAAAACTCAGACATCATTGTGACCAGTAAACGCTCAGTGAAGAACCCATATTTTGGTTCATTTGCTTACCTATTGTTCTGTTGCCCTGAATGTCAGGAAGGTCTTTGCCTCAGGCCACCCCTTTGTGAAGCCTGAATAAAACAGTTTTAAAATGGAAATAAATGGGAATAACTTGTGGTTCTTTGCTTTGGAAAGGGATGTGTTTGAATCAGCCTCCTAGCCCTGTATGAGGTTGTGGCTTAAATTTTCAGCACATGATGGATCTAAAGATAGATACCATGTGTGCAATCAAAACCATAATGGCAAAAATTCAGTAATTGTGGATGAGTCTCTTGCCTTCCTCTGTTAGGTACCTGACCTCTATCAAGTGAGACAGGGATCCTTTTGGTCAAATGAGTTTTTCAAAGTCCTGCAGAGGTGCTTGTGTTTTCTCGTGACTCCAAATCACATAAAAAAATCTATACCTGAGAGTCAATAGTGCTCAAATTGGAGAAGCAGAGCAGTATTAACGGCAGGCCTATTTGATCACTTCTGGTTCACAGGAAGGGTTTCCAGGCCACCCTGACTTTAGGCAAATGAGGGGCAAGGGAGAATATTTTGGACACTGTCTTGGGATGCGTCCCGCATGGAAACCTCCAGCCAGAGTTTATGATGAGTGTCTATATTTAACAAGATGAGGGCCATGTGGGAGTGTTTTGGTTTTAATTGTGGTCATTCGTGTGGCGGTTGGAAGAGATGACTGGATCCAAATGGGCTTGAACTATGGTGTCATTCCCCTTAGAGACTGAGTTCTGGAACTTACCTCAGAGAAATATTGCCATGAATTGTGTTGGGATTTAGGAGGCCACGCATGAGAGTCACCCTTGGAAACTGAGATCTAGGCCCAGTGTCGCTTTCCACAGAGCACTGGGAATCTCAGGAGGATATCACACAATTTTATTCTGAAAAACTTGTCAGACATATTTGATAGTCAAAACACACATGGACCTCAATTGTAGACCTCAATGGGCCTTGCTTCATGTGACCTTTTGGCCACTCTTTGGGAAGCCTTGCCTGTGACAGTTCTCCAGAGCTTTCATTGAAATGAGCTTCCTCACCATTAAATAATTTCTGAATGAATTGAAACCCACAGTGTCTCCAACTTCATCCTTGAAAATTGGCTAGATAAATACCATGAAATTTTTGAAATTTCCTTGACCAGGTGGCACTGGAGAACATTTGGATGTCCAGTTGCTGATCATGAGTGTACCAGACAGTGTGTTGATTGACTGGTTTTCATGAAAATGGTGTAGAAAAGAGATGCCAGTCATTTGAAGCCTGTTGAGTAATGGGCCCAGAGCGGGGGTGAGCAAGTGTGTGATAAAACATCTGTGGTGGGGTCATGTGGATCTGCCATTGGCTTCCAAATGGCTTGAGACTGACATGGTGCAGCCAGCAGATCCTGTGTTTAAAGACATCTGGTTATATAGAGAGGTTTCAGGGCAATGTTCAAAATCAGGTTTCTATGGTCAAGGGAGCAACCTATGTGGTATACAAGCCCTGTTGGTGCATTCTCCTGCAGACCCTGACCCACCACACGTGAAAGAACTTCCTCCAGCCCTTTGTCCCAGTTGAACTCCTTGTATTTCATGAAGCAAATACCAAACTCCGAGTGCAGTATCAAGAAACGTTTTGAAAAGTGGAGGATGACCTAATGGCTTAGCAGTCTACATGGGGAGACACTTAGACCCAGTGGCCATAGTTTACCTACAAAGAGAGAAATCAACACTGCTGCTTCATGTTCATTGGAGAATTATAAACCATGTCCTCCAGGTCACAGATGTGCAGACCAAGCTTTGATTGTCTCACTAGAAAGGAAGCTAAAGCTCATGACAACAACATATATTTCAAGTGCCCAACCTAGAGGCAGTTTCTCCAGAAGTCTTTAGGCTGGTAAATCTCCATGTTTGTGGAGATTGTACACTTTCCCTTACTTTTGGAAACTCCTCTACCAACTCCAAGGTTGTGAACTCCTGAACATTTTTCATTTCAGATATGCATTCAAAGATTGTCTAACTCTTCTCCTCTAAATGTGTCTTACTTGGGGTGAAGGTAATGTCAAGGCATTGTTCTGAATGAGAGTGGGAAAATTTTTGTGTAGCACACCTTTGCATACACATTGATTCATTTTACAATTTTCCATTTGAAATACTGAATTCTTGACACTATCTCATACCCTACTAGACTCTGACTACTAATCCTAATATGATGGAGAAAAATACCCAAACAGAATGAAAATACAAGCAGTTTACAGCAGGCATGGTGTATTGTTGGACTTCCTTTTTGCATGATAGAGGGTAGGTATTCTAAATCTACTCAATTTTTAATTGAAATAGTCCTCCATGTGTTTTTAATGTTAACACATATGTAAATTCCTGTCTTCCTTTCTATGCAGCCTACTCAGCACATGTATTTTTATATGCAAATATAGAATCCTACATGGTCTCACACGTACATTTTTTTGAGTTGGCTGACTGGGCAGAAACAAGTTGTGAGAAGAGATCTCGTAAACGCTGGTGGAACTGAAAATTAAAACTATGGGTGAGCTTCCCAGTAGAACAATTTATACATAAATCCATGTTCAGTAAAATAAATATATTTTCATCTGTGGATGATATATATTACTGATAAATTACGTTTGGCATATATATTGATACTTTTTAATGTATTTTTGTGTTTTTCTGTATATATATATATATATATATATATATATATATATATATATATATATATATATATACACACACACACACACACACACTCT
Organism: Callospermophilus lateralis; assembly: GCF_048772815.1. Lineage (NCBI taxonomy): Eukaryota > Metazoa > Chordata > Mammalia > Rodentia > Sciuridae > Callospermophilus > Callospermophilus lateralis. The sequence continues at coordinate 193,901 of NW_027513102.1, forward strand.
CCAGATTTTATAAAATATGAAATATATGTCTCTTATATACACTCCATCAATTCATTCATATTCATGTATGTGGATTTATAATCAACTTTTCACAAGATTATTCTCAGAAATATTCATCTACCTGAAATACATATTTGTTTCCCAGTATGAGAACTAACTTCAATCAATGGTGCTTACAAATCCTAATATTTTTACAGTAACAGACCCAGTTTAACATCAATGCAAGTAGATTCCTATGGGACTTAATGTCTATTTTGACCTTTATTTTAATTCAACACTGGTACATTAGTATTTCTTCAGTTTTTGCACATCATTGGACATATATTTCATCCACAAGTTAGCAAATTAATAAGAATTTGTTTCACTTCCTGCTTCAGAACACATGAATTCTTCCATGTTACTTGACTGGTCTTTTCATGAGACTTCTTTCCAAACACATTATTTTCGATTTCCATAATCAATTTTGAAGCTAAACTCACACACTCTTCATGATAAACTATAACATTAATATTACCATTAGATGTAAAACTGGTTGGAATGAATGTATGCATATCAATATAAAATTTCCTGTATATTTTCACATTTCAATTCAATCCATTATTTAAAGTTGGAACCAGTTATGTTATTTATTCACTGTATGGTCTATTAATGCATTATCTCTATATTCATAAACACAGTGCACACCTATTTGTCCCCCCATTACTAATTTGTACCTCTTCAAAATATTGCTCCCAGAAATGGTGGAAGAAATACTGATGTCACCTTATCTATATATACATTTTATCACAGTAATATTCTGGACACAAAAAGCAAAGGTCAAACTCATGATTGTATCAAAGCCTAAATGGAAAGTGAGCATGGATTACCAAAAACAACCATGTCCTGGTTACCTAATGCTCTCAAATGTCAATCCTATTGATGACTACATATTTGTTTCTTTCTAAGATTATATATTCAACCTCAAGCCTGTTGGAAATGTCTAATTCTATCACTCACTTTACACTTTGCCTGATTTCCTAATATCTCTATTGATATCTGCTTTCCTACATATTTTCCCTAGTTCATCATTGTGACTCATACTTCACATATGCTGACATTTACATTCACTCTCTACCCGAAACTCTATTGCTAAAGAACTTTTGGTCCAAATCCTATACTCACTCTTCTTTATAAACCTACTGACTATCTTACTAATCCTACTGACTATCACTTTTTAACTCGATGTTCTCTTCAACAATCAATCATTCAAGGTAAAAGGTCCTATGCCATTTTATATCAATTCATCTGAGACACATGTGCAGAACATAATTCAAACCTAAGTATCCCACTCAAGGGCCCAATGCCCTTCTGGCTTCATATCTTACCTACATTTCTGTTTTCATACTTATATTTCACCTATATATTCTTGTAAATATCACAGGTTCCCAATACCATTATTCATCCGGCAGAGAGATTCCTAACCCAAATCGAACATGTTATTAACCCTAAATATACACTGTTACCTCAATCTAACTTTACAGAAGAGGAGGGACAGAGTTTCTCTTTAAATACCGGAATGTAGGGAATCTTCCACCTGCTGAGAACATCAAAGGTCCATGTAGAAATAATCCCTGGAGAAGATGTAGGCAGCTGTGAAGTTCCCGAGAGAGCAAAAGTCATCTTCCATGGCAAACAACCTGGTGAGGATGAAGGGATGTGTCTGTATCAGCCTCTATCAACTTAATGTAGAGAAGATAGACCAAACCAGGCCTGTGTGAAGAGGTGTTCCCAGGTGCCTATGGTTGATATACCATTCTAACTTTTGAAAGTGTTACAGAAAGTAGGAACAGCCTCCATCTCATGGGCCCTTAGAAGTAACTATTTGGACAAAGTTGTTGCCAAAGCAGTGACCTCATTCAGTTTCTGAAGGAAGTGACCTCACCTCACTTCCTTTGTGATGGAACTCTCTGAACTTGGGATCCAGGAAGAATGGCACCCAGAGCCAGTCGCAGTCCCAGGCCCAGTGGTCTCACTTGCTTCAATTTACGAAGGACAGAGTCAGTCTTTCTTAGTGCCTACAGATGTGAGGATGTTCAAATGCCAGAAAAGCTCTGAAGAGGGGCCTTTCCTGAGAAAGCAGGTAGTGGCTCACCCATGGCTAATGACAACTTCACAGAATTGGCCAAGGAGACCAGATTTGAGACACGACAGGCCATTTGGGGGGAATATAGTATGGCCCACCATTCAGAGGACACTCTGGGTAATCACAGAACTACTTGGAGCAAAGGTGGTGCCTTTGTGGGTGTGGGTGTATGTTCATGGTCTTGTCTCATGTTCTGAGAATAGGTAGGAAAGACTGTTTGTTTGGATTGGCGTGGACTGTTTCTAGTTAGTCGTTTTGCAATGCGAGTGCTTCTATGTCTGTGTATCCCACTGTGTCCGTGGTTGTAGACATTAGAAATAAGAATGCATCAAAGGATGTGTCCTGTCTAGTAGAAAGCTTCCCAGCATTCATCTTGCCCAATTTATAAATGGACTGTGGCTTTTGTTATCAAAGGGCAACACCTGATATCTTCATAAGTTTCTGTTTTCTTTCTGAATTCTGGACACTCTGCAGAATAGCTTCATGGTTTTGTGTCCAAGATATTTACCACCTAAAAGCTCTGTTATATGGCCATGTAGTGGGTAGCTAGTGTGACCAGGAAAGTCTCAGTGGAGAAACCCTGATTTGGGCTTTTTGCTTACCTATTGTTCTGTTGCCCTGAATATCAGGAAGGTATTTACCACAGGCCAATTCTTTGTGAAGCCTGAAGAAAAAAGTTTTCAAATGGAAATGAATGGACATCACCTGTAGCTCTTTGCTTAATTGCTTTGGAAATGGATTTGTCTGAAACAGCCTCTTGGCCCTGTGTGAGTCTGTGGTTAGATTCTCAGCACCTGATGGTTCCCATGAGTTCATCCAAAACCAAAATGATCAAAAGAGCAGTCATTGCGGATGAAGTCTCTTGCCTTCCTCTGTAAGGTTCCTGACCTCCATCAAGTGATAAGAGGGATTCTTTGGGTCAAATGCATTCTTTAAAGCCAAGGAGAGGCAAGCCCAAAGGTGCTTGCATTTTCTCATGCTTCCAATTCACATAAAGAATCTAAACCCCACAGTCAGTCATCCTCAAATTGGAGAAGCAGAGCAGTATTAACGGCACACTATTTGATCACTCCAGGTTCACAGGAAGGTGTTCAGGCCACCCCGACTTTAGGCAAATGAGGGGCAAGGGAGCTAACTTTGGACACTATCTTGTTCTGCATCCCTCATGGAAACCTCCAGCCAGAGTTTATAATGAGTATCTATATGGAAGAAGATGAGGGCCTTGTGGGAGTGTTTGGGTTTTAATTTTGGAAGTTTGTGTGGCGGTTGAAAAAGATGACTGGCTCCACCTGTTCTTGAACTCTGGTGTGATTCCCTTTAGAGACTGAGTTCTGGAACTGACCTCAGAGAATTATTGCCATGAGTTGTGTTGGGATTTTAGGAGGCCATGAATGACAGTCGCCCTTTGAAACTGAGATCTGTGCCCAGAAAGGCTTTCCACAAGGCACGAGGAATCTCAGCCAGAATATCACATGATTTTATTCTGAAAGACTTGGCAGCCATAGTTGAGAGGCAAAACACACATGATCTCACATTGCAGACCTCAATGGGCCTGGCTTCATGTGACCTTTTGGCGACCCTTTGGGAAGCCTTGCCTGTGAGTGTTCTCCAGAGCTTTCATTGAAATGAGCTTCCTCAACATTTAAAGGTTCCTGAGTGAATTGAAAATCATAGTGCCTCCAACTTCATCCTTGAAAAATGGCTAGAGAAATACCATGGAATTTTTGAAATTTTCATGACCAGGTGGCACTGGAGAACTTTTTGATGTCCATTTGCTGATCATGAGTATACCAGACAGTGCCTTGATTGACTGCGTTTCTTAAAAATGGTGTAGAACAGAGATGCCAGTAAGTTGGAGCCTGCTGAGTAGTGGGCCTAGAACAGTGGTGGGCAGGTGTGTGATAAAACATCTGTGTTGGGGCCATGTAGATCTGCCATTGGCTTCCAAATGGCTTGTAACTGACATGGTGCAGCAAGCAGACCCTTATATGTAAAGGCATCTTGTTATATGGAGAGGTTTCAGGGCAATGTTCAGAATCAGGATGCTATGGTCAAGGGGTCAAACTATGTGAAATAGAAGCCTGACTGGTGCATTCTCCTGCAGACCCTGAGGCACCACATGTGACAGAACTCCCTCCAGCACTCTGACCAAGTTGAACTCCTTGTATTGTGAAGCAAATAACAAACTCCCAGTGCTCTACTAAGAAAAGTAGAGCATGATCAATTAGCTTCACAGTCCACACAGATTGACCCTTAGACTCCAGTTGCCACAGTTTACCTACAAAGTGAGAATTCAGCACTGCTGCCTCATGTTCATTGGAAAATAAGATACCATGTCCCCCAGGTCACATAGATGCAGACCAGTTTTGATGCTGTCACTATAGAGGAAGCTAAAGCTTCGGACCACAACATACATTTTAAGTGCCCAAACTCAGAGGCAGTTTCTCAATATGTCTTTAGGCCTGCAGAGCTCCATGTTTGTGGAGTGTTTACCCTGTCTCTTACTTTTGGAAACTCCTCTACCACCTCCAAGCTTGTGAACACCGAGAATATTCCATTCCAGATATGTATTCACAGATTTTCTAACTCTTCTCCTCTAATTGTGTCTTATTAGGGGAGAAGGTAATGTCAAGGCATTGTTCTGAATGAGAGTGGGAAGATTTTTGTATCACACATATTTGCAAACACAATGGGTTTATTTTCCTATTTTCTATTCGAAATACTGAATCTCTGACACTAATCCATAACCTACTAGACTCTGACTACTAATCCTAATATGATGGAGAATAGTAACCCTAACAGAATGGAAATACAAACAGTTCAGAGAAGGCATGGTGTATACTTGGACTTCCCTTTTGCATTATATGGGGTTGGAGTTATAAATATAGTCAATGTTTATTGAAATATTTCTCCATGTGTTTTTAACGTTAACAAATATGTGAATTCCTCTCCCCTTTCTCTGTCACCTATTCAGCACATGTATTTTTATATGCTCATATAGAATACTACCTGGTATCACACAGACTTTCTTCTGAGGTGGCTGACTTGGCAGATACAAATTGTGAGAAGAGATCACTCCTCCTAAACCCTTTTGGAACTGAAATTTCAACCTATGGGTGAGCCTCCTAGTTGAACAACATTATACATAAATCCATTTTCAGTAAAATGTATTTTTTTGGATATGTGAAGGATATATATTTCATTTTGAATTTCGATTGGCATATATATTGCTACTTTTTAATGTCTGTGAGTGTGTTTCTGTGTGTGTATATATATATATATATATATATATATATATATATATATATATCACTCTCCAGATTTTTCAAAATATGAAATATATGTGTCTTATTATACACTCCCTAAAATCATTCATATTCACGTATGTGGATTTATAATCAACTTTTCACAAGATTATTCTCAGAAATTCAGATTATTCATTCACCTGAAATACATATTTGTTTCCTAATACTGAAAACTAACTTCAGTAAATGCTGCATACAAAGCATAATATTTCATCATTGCCTGATGGCCACGAATAGAGTGCATCACACCCAGTGTAACGCGCCACTGCACAGGTGAATAACGAGATAGAACCACAAAAAACTATCTTGTTAAGAACTTACAGCAAAATGGGGGTGCACCAAAACCTATAAGAAAGATTTTTAGCACTAAGATCTGGTAATTGGGTCTGAAAAACGAGCCAAATGTGCAACCGGAGATCCGGTCTGACTGATCCTCAAAACAATAGAGTGTCTGGGTTCCAATAGACACCCTCCACACCCAACAAATGACAGGCCCAGAATACAGATTGAACTGCAGAGAAGCATCACTCAGGGGAAATCTAGTCTAGCAGGAGAAACCAGGACTAGCAGGAGAAACCAGGGGACTAGAGGCCAGGCTCTTGTGACTGGGAAGCTGGAGAACACAGAAGCGCAGGTGACAGTCCACCTGCTGTCCGCGTGACTGGGCGTCTGGAGAACACCGGCGCGCAGGAGACCGACTGCGCCACTGGGTGGCTAGTGATTGCCCACCCGCCAGTGACCTAGAGCTGAAACCAACTGGAGACAGTCCAGTTCCATCCCCGTATTCGAACATTTCGGCAAGGAGCCTGGGCCCGCCAAAGCAGAGGGGTGACGTCACTGGAGCTCGGCCTTCGGAATTCCCTATAAGTGGAATCCACTTTAGCAGGCATAGTCTACCAACACAAAGGAGAGACAACAGAGATACACAACACCGAAACAAATCTATAGAATAAAACAGAAACACAGCAATCAAATAGAGCTGGAAAGTAACATGAGCATCATGAAAAAACAAGGGAAAGAAAGGAGTACAAACAATGCAGGACAACTTAATTCTACAGGAGGACCTAGAAGCATCAGAAACAGGGATAGGGAAAGAACTTAAGGCATTCCTAACTCAGATGGAAAGGAATATTAGAGAAGACATGAGGCAGCAAGTCCAAGCAATAAAAGTATATTTTGAAAATGAATTAAACAAACAAACTCAAATGGCAAACAACGAGCTTTACCAGGAGATAGAGATCTTAAAAGAAATCAAACAGTAATACTAGAAATGCAGGAAAGTATTAACCAAATTAAAAACTCAAACGAGAATATTACAAATAGACTAGATCAAGCAGAAGTCAGAATATCAGATAATGAAGACAAAGTTTATCAACTTGAAAAGAATATAATCAACACAGAAAAGAGGCTTAAATCCCACTAGCAATCTATTCAAGAGATATTGGATGTCATAAAAAATGAGAGTCATTGGGATAGAAGAAGGCATAGAGATTCAAACCAAAGGAATGGAGAACATATTAAATAAAATAATTCTAGAAAACATCCCAGAGATGAAAGATGGATCGGATTGTCAAATCCTGGAAGCCTACAGGACCCCAAACATTCAAAATCATAATAGACAAACTCCAAGACATATAATTATGAAGATAGCCAACATACAGAACAAGGAGAGAATATTAAACACTATAAGAGAAAGGAGGCAGATTACATTCAGGGGAAAACCAATTAGGTTAATGACTGATTTTTCATCACAGACTTTGAAAGCGAGAAGATCCTTGAACAATGTATTTCAAATGCTGAAAAATAATGGATTCCAACCAAGAATACTGTATCCAGCAAAATTAAGGTTCAGATTTGAAAACGAAATTAAAGTCTTTCACAATAAACAAAAGCTAAAAGAATTCGCAGCCAGAAAACCAGCACTGCAAAGCATTTTGAGCAAAATACTACAAGAAGAGGAATTGATAAATAGTGCCGAAAACTAACAGCAGGAGGTATCTCAGTAAAGGGGGAGGAAAATAACCAAAAAAGTAAAAACTAGCCAAACTAAAACATAATAAATAAATAAACATGATTGGAAGAACAAATCATATTTCAATTGTAACCTTAAATGTTAATGGATTATATTCACCAATCAAGAGAATGGGCTAGTAACCTGGATCAAAAAAAATAAATCCAACAATATGCTGCCTTAAGGAGACTCATATGATAGGAAAAGACATACACAGGGTGAAGGTAAAAGGTTGGGAAAAATCATACCACTCACATGGCCCTCAGAAGCAAGAAGGAGTGGCCATACTCATGTGGAATAAAATCAACTTCAAACCTAAGTTAATCAAAAGGGATAAAGAAGGACACTATATTCTGTTAAAAGAAACCATCCACCAACAAGACATAACAATTATGAATTTGTATGCACCAAGCAATGGAGCAGCAATGTTCATAAAACAAACTCTCCTCAAGTTCAATAGCCAAATAGACTACAACACAATAATTATGGGTGACTTCAAGACACCACTCTCGGCATTAGACAGATTCTCTAGACAAGAACTGAATAAAGAAACTATCAAACTCAACAGCACAATTTGTAACCTAGACTTGAACGACATATATAGAATATATCAGCCATCATCAAGTGGATACACGTTCTTCTCAGTTTCACATGGATCCTACTCAAAGATAGACCATATATTATGCCATAGGGCAATTCTTAGTAAATATAAAAGCATGGAGATTATACCATGCACTATATCTGATAATAATGGAATGAAACTGGAAATCAATGATGAAAGAAGTAAGGAAAAATCCTACATCACATGGAAAATGAACAACATGCTACTGAATGATCAATGGGTTACAGAAGACATAATGGAGGAGATAAAAAAAATTCTTAGAGACAAATGACAATACAGACACAACATACCAGAATCGATGGGACACAATGAAAGCAGTTTAAGAGGGAAGTTCATTTCTTGGAGTTCTTTCCTCAAAAAAAGAAAAAAAATCAACAAATAAATGAACTCACACTACACCTCAAAAACCTAGAAAAGGAAGAGCAAAACAACAGCAAATGTAGTAGAAGACAAGAAATAATTAAATTTAGAGCAGAAACCAACAAAATTGAAACAAAAAAAATTAAAAAATTTGATAAAACTAAAAGTTGGTTCTTTGAAAAAATAAATAAGATTGACAGGCCCACAGCCATGCTAATGAAGAGAAGAAGAGAGAGAACTCAAATTACTAACATACGGGATGAAACAGGCAATATCACAACAGACACTACAGAAATACAGAAGATAATTAGAAAGTATTTTGAAACACTATATTCCAATAAAATAGAAGATAGTGAAGATATCGATGAATTTTTTAAGTCATAAGATCTGCCCAGATTGAGTCAGGAAGACACACGCAATTTAAACAGACCAATAACAAAGTAAGAAATGAAAGAAGCCATCAAAAACTACCAACCAAAAGAAGCCATGGACCGGATGGGTATACAGCGGAGTTCTACAAAACCTTTAAAGAAGAATTAATACCAATATTTTTCAAGCTATTTCAAGAAAAACAAAAAGAAGGAGCTTTTCCAAATTTATTCTATGAGGATAAATCACCCTGATCCTGAAACCAGACAAAGACACTTCAAAGAAAGAAAACTACAGACCAATATCTCTAATGAACTTCGATGCAAAACTTGTCAATAAAATCCTGGCGAATCGAATACAAAAGCATATCAAAAAAATTGTGCACCATGATCAAGTAAGATTCATCCGTGGGATGCAAGGCTTGTTCAATATACGGAAATCAATAAATGCCATTCACCACATCAATAGACATAAAGACAAGAACCATATGATCATCTCAATAGATGCAGAAAAAACATTTGACAAAGTTCAGCATCACTTTATGTTCAAAACACTAGAAAAACTAGGGATAACAGGAACTTACCTCAACATTGTAAAAGCTATATATGCTAAACCTCAGGCTAGCATCATCCTGAATGTGGAAAAACTGAAGGCATTCCCTCTAAAATCTGGAACAAAACAGGGATGCCCTCTATCACCACTTCTATTCAATTTAGTTCTTGAAATACTAGCCAGAACAATTAGACAGACAAAAAAAATTAAAGGCATAAAAATAGGAAAAGAAGTATTTAAATTATCGCTATTTGCAGATGTCATGAAAATATATTTAACAGACCCCAAAGGGTCTACAATGAAACGGCTAGAGTTAATAAATGAATTCAGCAAAGTGGCAGAATATAAAATTAACACGCATAAATGAAAGGCATTCCTGTATGTCAGCAACACAACTTCTGAAATGGAAATGAGAAAAACCACTCCATTCACAATATCCTCAAATAAAATAAGATACTTGGGAATCAACCTAACAAAAGACGTGAAAGTTTTATATACTGAAAACTACAGAACCCTAAAGAGAGAGAGAGAAGAAGATCTTAGAAGATGGAAAAACAAAAGACCCAGAATAGCAAAAGCAACTCTAAACAGAAAATATGAATCTGGAGGTATAGTGATACCAGAGTTCAAACTGTACTAAAAGCAATAGTAACAAAAACAGCGTGGTACTGGTAACAAAATAGGCAGGTGGAACAATGGTACAGAATAGAGGACACAGAAACCAATCCTCAAAATTACAACTTTCTTATATTTGAAAAAGGGGCTAAAAGCATGCAATGGAAGTAGGATAGCATCTTCAAACAATGGGGTAGGGAAAATTGGGGAAAGGTGGGGCAAGGGAGAGAAGTGAACAACAGCAGATGAGGTAGAGAAAGAAGATGGGAGGGGATGGGAGGGGGTATAGTAGGGGATAGTAGGGCATAGGAAATGTAGCAGAATACAACAGTCACTAATATGACATCATGTAAAAATGTGAATGTGTAACCGATGTGATTCTGCAACTCGTATTTGGGGAAAATTGGGAGTTCATAACCCAATTGAGTCAAATGTATGAAAGATGATATAGGATGAGCTTTGTAATGTTTTGAACAACCAATAAAAAATAAATAAATAAAGGTTTAAAGTTGAGTGGGAAGAAATCAGCTAAAAAAGAGTTGAGATGCATTCATTTTGCTAAGCAGAAACTTTGTTTTGTGTACTTGTAACTATCACAAATTTATTTTACCAGAAAACTGGCTTTTAAAAATGCACATAATTGAGATTAAAGGATAATCCACTTACCTTCAAGAAAAACTCATAGCATTTCCTATATTTTTCATATTTTATTTTTTTGTGAATATTTTGTCATGGACCAGGTCTAGACTTAGGCTATTCTTCCAGAATACTACCTCATCTGAAAAGTTGGTACAATGTGTTGGATTGTTCTTTTCATCTTTTATTTAATAGTTTCTAGATGATAATGTGTATTTTTCCATATGTTTGTTTGGACATACATACCCAACTATATCTTTGCATTTTCTGTTTTACTGGGGAAGAGACTCATCAAAAGCTCTTTATTATATGTATCAACAATCAAACATTTAGAGCATGCAATTATACATAATTTTGCATGAAAATATTTTTGTACCATTTTTATAAAGATTTAGAATTATTAATACTGTCCCTACTGTAATTAGTAACTCCTTACAAAAAGAATTAATCAATTGACTTTATATCAATTATGAATATGAAAATTACTAAAATAAGTATTTGGCAATTAATATGCAATTGATAGAAAGTGAAATCACAAGAAAGCCATTTAAAATGTCAGTGCATATGGTCCTTAAATAATAGGTTGTTCAAAAAAAAAATTCTCTAATTCAAAAGAGTTAATATGCCATATTACAGCTAAATGTGATATAAAAACCTTAAATTGTCAGTATTGATAAATAAGAATGATACCTGTTTACTTAAATATGTTTATTTGATTTTCACTGTAAGATGTTAATTCTGGAAGACTTGAGAATTAAGAAAGACTTGGTCTATATTATTTCTAACAGGCTAATCAAAGTACTTTTAAATATATATGTATATATATATATATATATATATATATATATATATATATATATATATATATATGTAACACATATGCATGAATATAGATACATATGCATAATAAATGTATTGTAATATATTTATCAGGTGGTTATAATTTTTAAATTTTCTCAAGAAAAGAATGACTATAAAAAACAGTTTTAAATGTAAATTTCATAGCATAGTACTGTTTGTAATGCTATGAGAGAAAAATACTTATGGAGGGAAAATGAAAAAGGAAGAGAGAGAAGGGGGAAAATGAGGAAGAAAGTGAGTAAAGAAGAGGGAGAGGAGTGTTTGATGAAAAGATAAAAGTGGAGGGGCTGGGTTTGTGACTCAGTGTTAACATGCTTGTCTAGCATGTGTGAGGCAGTGGGTTATATTCTCAGCACCACATACGAATAAATAAAATGAAGGTCTATCAACAACTGAAAAAATAAAAAAAGGAGAAATATTACCAAAATTCCAAGATTTTATGAATGTTAAATACAAAAAATTATGTTGCATAGCCTTATGTAAATTCTAGACTCCCCAAAATAATCATTAAATGCTAGATTATTAGTGTTATAACTAAAAATCCATTGCTCTTTCTTCTACATTCTGTGGCATGCTAGTGCTAAAATAAATTGTATTATAACACCAAAATAAAATTCTAATATTTATACAGTAACTGACCCAGTTTAACATCAATGCAAGAAGATTCCTATGTGATATAATGTGTATTTTGACGTTCATTTTTATTCAACACTGGTACATTACTATTTCTCCAGTTAATGCACATCATAGGATGTATATTTCATCCACAATTTAGCAAATATATACACATTTGTTTTGCTTTCAATCACTTTTGCTTCAGAACACATGTATTCCTCCATGTTTCTTGACTTCTCTTTTTGTGACACTTCTTTCCAAACACATTATTTTCGATTTCCATTATCACTTTTGAAGCAAAACTGACACACCCGTCATGATAAAACATAACACTAATATTACCATTAGATGTAAAACTGGTTTAAATGAATGATTGTACATCAATATAAGATTTCTGGTATACTTTCAGATATCAATTCAATCCATTATTCAAAGTGAAACCAGTTATATAATTTATTCACAGTATGGTCTATTCATGCATTGTCTATATATTGATAGACACATGGTACACCTCTGTGTACTCCCAACAATAATTTCTATAACTTCAAAATATTGCTCCCAGAAATGGTGGAAAAAATATGCATGTCAACTGATCTACATATACATTTTATCACAGTAATATTCTGGACACAAAATGCAAAGGTCACACTTATGACTGTCCCAAAGCCTAAATGGAAAGTGAACATGGATTACTAAAAACATCCATGTCCAGGTTGCCTAATGCTCTCAAATGTCAATCCTATTGGTGATTACATATGTGTTTCTTCCTAAGACTACATTTTCAATCTCACCCTGTTGAAACTGTCTAAACCTCTCACTCATTTTATAATTTGCCTGATTTCCTACTCTCTATTCACATCTGCTTTCCTACTTTTTTCCCCAGTTCATCATTGTGACTGACTCTTCACATGTGCTGACATTTATATTCAATCTCTACCAGAAACCCTATTGCTAAAGAACTTTTGGTCCATATTCTATACTCAATCTTCTTCGTAATCCTACCGACTATATTCCTAATCCTAGCAAAAATCCCTTTTTTAACTGGATGCTCTCTTCTACATTCAATCATCGAAGGTACAAGGATCTATGCCATTGCATATCAATTTATCTGAGACATATGTGCAGAACATAATTCAAAGCTAAGTATCCCACTCAAAGGCCAAATTCCCTTCTAGGATTCAAATCTTACCTAGATTTATATTTCAATACTTATATTTCACCTATATTTTCATGTAAATATCGCAGGTTTCCAATAACATTGTTCATCAAGCAGAATGATTCCTAACCCATATTGAACATGTTATTAATCCTAACCATACACTGTTCCTCAATCTAACTTTACAGAAGAGCAGAGACAGAGTTGGTATTACAATACAGGAATGTATGGATCTTCCACCTGCTGAGAACCTCAAAGGTCCATGTAGAAATAATCCCTGGAGAATGTGTAGGATGCTATGAACGACCTGAGAGGGCAAAAGTCATCTTCCATGGCAAAAAAACATGGTCAGGATAAAGGGTTGTGTCTTAATCAGAATCTCTCTTCTTAATGTAGAGAAGATGGACCAAACCAAGCCTCTGTGGAGAGCTGTTCCCCAGTACCTATGGTTGATATACCATTCTAACTTATGAAAATGTCAGAGGAAGTAGGTGCAGCCTCCATCTCATGGGACCCTTGGAAGCATCTGTTAGGACAAAGTGGTTGCCAAGGCTGTGACCTCATTCAGTTCCTGAAGGAAGTGACCTAACTCACTTTCTTGGTGATGGAATCTCTGAACTTGGGATCCAGGAAACCAGGCACACAGAGCCAGTCCCAGTACCAGTCCCAGTGGTCTCACTTGTTTGGATTTACCAAGGACAGAGTCAGTCTTTCTTGGTACCTACTGATGTGAGGATGGCCAAATGCCAGAAAAGCTCTGAAGAGGGGCCCTTCCTGAGAAAGCAGAAAGTGGCTCACCAATGGATCCTCACAACTTCACAGAGTTGGCCAAAGAAAACAGATCTGAGACAAGACAGGCCATTTTGGGGTAACATAGTATGGCCCACCATTCAGAGGACACACTATATAGTCACAGACCTACTTGGGGAAAGGAGGTGCCTTTGTGGGTGTGGGTGTGAGTTTTTGGTTCTGTCTCATTTTCTGAGAATAGGTGGAAAAGGCGGGTTTTTTTTGGTTTGGTGTGGACTCTTTATAGTAGGTCGTTTGACAAGGTGAGTGTTTCTTTATCTATGTATTCCACTGTGTCCATGGTTTAAGACATTAGAAAAGAGAATGCATCAAGGATGTGTCCTGTCTATTAGGAAGCTTCCCAGCATTCATCCTGCCCGATTTATTAATGGACTGTGGCTTGTCTTATAGATGTGCAACACCTACTAAATTCCTAAGTTCAGGTTTTCTTCCTAAATTCTGGCCACTCTCCAAAATAGTCTTATGGATTTGTGTCCAAGATATGTACCCCTCCAAGCTCTGTGACATGGCCATGTACTGGATAGCTGAAGGAAATGGGAGCATCTCAGAAAACACAGATATCAGTGTGACCAGTAATGTCTCAGTGGAAAAACCCTTCTTTTGGCCTTTTGCTTACCTATTGATCTGTTGACCTGAATGTCAGGAGGTCTTTGCCTCAGTCCACCCATTTGGGAAGACTGATGAAAACTGTTTTCAAATGGAAATGCATGCGCATCACCTGTCGCTCTTTGTTTAATTGCTTAGGATAAGGATGTGTCTGATTCAGTCTCTTGGCCCTGTGTGATGCTGTGGCTTAGATTCTCAGCACCTCATGGATCTAAAGAAAGATTCCATGTGTGTATCCAAAACAAAAATGGTAAAAAACCACGCTGACTTTAGGAAAATAAGTGGCAAGGGAGCTCTTTTGAACACTGTCTTGGGCTGCGCCCCTCATGGAAAACTCCAGCAAGAGGTTATGATTAGTGTCTATATGGAAGAGGATGAGGGCCTTGTGGGAGTGTTTTGGTTTTAATTGTGTTTATTTGTGTGGTGGTTGGAAGTGATGACTGGGTTCACCTGGGCTTGAACTCTGGTGTGATACCCTTAGAGACTGAGGTCTAGAACTGACGTCAGAGAAGTATTGCCATGAATTGTGTTGGGGTTTTAGGAGGCCATGCATGAGAGTCGCTCTTGGAAACTGAGATCTTGGACCAGGGTAGCTTTCCACAGAACACTGGGAATCTCAGCCAGGATATCACATGATTTCATTCTGAAAGACTTGGCAGCAATAGTTGAGAGTCAAAACTCACATGGACCTCATATTGTAGACCTCAATGGGCCTGGCTTCATGTGACTTTTTGGTCACTCTTTGGGAAGACTTTCCTCTGAGAGTTCTCCAGAACTTTCATTGAAATAAACTTCCTCAACATTTAATGGTTCCTGAATAAATTTAAACCCACAGTGCCTCCAACTTCATCCTTTAAAAATGGCTAGATAAGTACCATGACATTTTTTAAATTCCCATGACCAGATGGCACTGGAGTAACTTTGGATCTTATGCTGTTGATCATGAGTGTACAAGACAGTGCCTTGATTGACTTGGTTTCATGAGAATGGTGTAGAACAGAGATGCCAGTAATTTGGAGACTGCTGAGTTGGGGCCTAGAGCAGTGATGTGCAGGTGTGTGATAAAACATCTGTGTTGGGGCCATGTGGATCTGCCATTGGCTTCCAAATGGCTTGTGACTGACATGCTGCAGCCAGCAGACCCTTATATGTAAAGGCATCTTGTTATATGGAGATTTTTCAGGGCAATGTTCAGAATCAAGTTGCTATGGTCAAGGGGGCAAGCATGTGCGATAGAAGCCTGGTTGGTGCATTTATATGCAGACCCTGACACACCACATGTGACAGAAATCCCTCCAGCACTGTGCCCCAGTTGAAATCCTTGTATTTCAAGAAGCAAATACCAAACTCCAAGTGCAGCAGCAAGAAACACCACGAAAACTGGAGGATTACCAACTGGGTTCACAGTCCAAACAGGGAGACACTTAGCCCCAAGTTGCCACAGTTTACCTACAAAGAGAGAATTCAGAACTGCTGCCACATGTTCATTAGGAAAATAAGAAACAACATCCTCCAGGTCACATAGATGAAGACCCAGCTTTGATGGTCTCACTACAAAGAAAGCTAAAGCTTCTGACAACAACGTATATTTCAAGTGCCCAACCTCAGAGGCAGTTTCTCAAGAAGTCTTTAGGCAAGCAGAGCTCCATGTTTCTGGAGTGTTTACCCTTTCCCTTACTTTTGGAAACTCCTCTACCACCTTCAAGGTTGTGAACTCCTGAGCATTTTCCATTCCAGATATGTATTAACAGATTTTCTAATTCTTCTCCTCTAATTGTGTCTTACTTGGGGCGAAGGTAATGTCAAGGCATTTTTCTGGATGAGAGTGGAAAGATTTTTGTTTAGCATATGTTTGCATACACATTGGATTCATTTTCCTATTTTCCATTTGAAATACTGAATCCCTGACACTAACCCATACTGTACTAGAATCTGACTACTAATCCTAATATGATGGAGAAAAAGAATCCTAACAGAAAAGAAATAGAAGCTGTTCAGAGAAGGCATGGTATATATTTGGACTTGCCTTTTGCAAGTAGGTGTTATAATTCTAGTCAATTTTTAATTGAAATAGTCCTCCATGTGTTTTTAAAGTTAACAAATATGTGAATTCCTGTCTCCCTTTCACTGTAGACTATTCAGCACATCTATTTTATATGCACATAAAGAATCCTACCTTTTATCACGTGTATATTTTTGTGCGGTAGCTGATTTGGCAGATACAAATTTTGAGAAGAGATCACTCCTCCTAGATGCTGTTGGAACTGAAAATTGAACCTATGGGTGAGCTTCCTAGGAGAACAACATTATACATAAATCCCTGTTAAGTAAATTGAATATTTTTAGATCTGTGAATGATGTATATTTCATGGTGAATTTGGATTGGCATATATGTTGCTACATTTTAAAATTTGTGTGTGTGTGTGTGTGTGTGTGTGTGTATACACACATACACACTCTCCAGATTTTTCAAAATATGAAATATATGTGTCTTATTTACACTCCCTAAATTCATTCATGTTCAAGTATGTGGATTTATAATCAACTTTTCACAAGATTATTTTCAGAAATATTCATCCACCTGAAATTCATATTTGTTTTCTATTACTGAAAACTAACTTCAGTGAATGGTGCATACGTATCCTGTTGATAGTCACAGCCGAAGGGGCCACAGCAAACTTCCAGGTGCCAGCAAACTTTCAGCTGCAGGCTGATGATTGGCTCACAGCGGCCTTAGCAACTTCTAGCTCATTGTCTCCTCTGTGGTGATGCTCATTGGAGATGCTCATTGAGATGTTTCCCCGCCTTTCAGACTTCCAGCTTATGATTGGCTCACAGCAGCCCCAGCAACATCTAGCTGATTGGCTCCTCTGCGGTGATGCTTATTGGGCTGTTTCCCTGCCCATTCAGACCATGGAGCTGCTCATTGGGGGACTTTTTTGGCTCTGCCCACGTGACCCAGCCAATCTGCCTCAAGAGCAGGAGGATTGTGAGAAGTGGATAGAGGCTTTTGTGGGAGGGAGAGGCTTTTGGGAAGCTGGTGTTGGGAGTTGGGGTTCTGAGGATTTTTCCTGAGAGGCTGTTTTGCTTGGCGTGTGTGGTTCTAAAAATAAAGTTAGTTTCTTTTGACAAGTGGATTCTGATTGTGCCCAGCCAGACAGCGGCATTTGGTGGCTCATATGGGGAGCGACTGAGGGTAACTGATAAGGTAAACTGCTCGCTCTTGAGGGCAGGGCGAGAGGATGGGTAGCCATTTTATGATTCCTATTTTGTTTTAAGTTGCCTGTCCCTGGAGATGAGTGAGATGGAAGAAAAACTGCTCACATCTGAGGAAAAACTATTTGTGTCTGAGGAACAGATAGGGAGAAAGGCTATAATAATTTTTTGTTGTTCCATTTTTATTTCGTTCTATCTCTTTTTTTGTTTGGTGTTATCTTGTTGGTTTGTATTATAGTAGAAATATGGGATCAAAAATTAGTAAAAAACAAACCAAAAAAGTGTTAAGTAAATTGTTAGAGGAAGGAGGCATCCCAGTAAAATCAAGAGCAGTCATGGCAATTGTTGATACAATACAAAAATGTAGACCATGGCTTTTTAAGGAGGAGTTGTTAAATATATCACAATGGAACCATCATGGTGCAGATTTAAAAAGAATAGAAAAGAAAAGCCCAGGGATTCTGCCAGTTGGCACATTGCCATTGTGGACATTCATATCTTGTTTGCTTAGTTCAAAGCCTTCAGTTCAGTCAATGGTAGAGGAAGAAGAAGACATATTGATTCAAGTAAAACAGAAGGTGTCTCAAGTTAGTCAGACAGAAGAAAAAATTCAAGTAAAAGAGAAGGTCTCTCGAGCTAGTCAGATAGAGGAAACTATTCAAGTAAAAGAGAACGTCTCTCGAACTAGTCAGACAGAGGAAAAAATTCAAGTAAAAGAGAAGGCCTCTAAAGCTAGTTAGACAGAGAAAGAAAGTGTAAAACAGTAAAAAACATCAGGGGAAATTTACAACAGGAGACTGCTACTAACACCTTTCTATCACCAGATGACATAAGTGTCCAACTAACAAGGCCACTTTCTTATGCTGGGAGGCCCCCAACTCCCGCAGTTGATAGTTAGGATCCTGAGACAAGATCTCAAATATTAACATGCCCTGTATTTGAGGGAGGAGGGCAGCGTGTTTACCATGCTTTAAATTTCAAAACAGTGAAGCAGCTAAAAGAGGCTGTAACAACCTATCGTCCTCAAGCACCCTTCAATGTAATCATGGTCGAATCCATTAACAACTTGAACATGAAGCCAGTGGATTGGGCTAATATGTGTAATTTTGTGCTAAATGGAGGACAATGCATGTTATGGAAGGTTGCCAATGAGGAATGTTGAAAGGAGAGAGCTAGGCGAAATGCAGGAGCTGGTTATCCTCAGAGAAATCTAGATATGTTGTTAGGAAAGGGACCTTATGAAGATCAGCCGCAGCAAATTGCATATGATCATGGTGTATGTGCAGAAATTGGTGTAGATGCAATTAAGGCATGGAAGACTTTACAAGAACATGGAGGTTTACAAGGTCAATTATCTAAGGTAATACAAGGAGCTAATGAACCTTATGCTGAATTTGTAGATAGGCTTATTCAAAGAGCTAACAGAGTTTTTGGGAATACAGAACAAGCAATGCCATTACTAAAACAACTGGCTTATGAGCAAGCGAATCGTTGTTGCAGAGATATCATTAGACCATGGAAAAATGAAGATTTAAACACATTGATTTAATTATGTAGAGACATTAATGAACAAGAGCAAGTCATGGCAGCTGCAGTAAAACAGGCTTTAGTTGCCAGATACATTAATGAACAAGGGCAAATTGTGGCAGCTACAGTAAAACAGGCTTTAGATGCCAGACCAAGAACATGCTACCAATGTGAAGAAACAGGACATTTTAAAAGGAATTGGCCCATAGAAGGAGGGTTTAACAATATTAGTTATCAAAGGAGTAGAATACCAGGTATTTGGCCACAATGCCATAGAGGGAGACATTGGGCTAATGAGTGCTGTTCTCAAACCACCATAGAGGGTACTCAATTATCAAAAAATGAACAAGGACCAGGTGTTTATCCACGATATCATGGAGAAAGGCATTGGGCTCAATTGCCAAATAAATGGACAGGGGGTTTCAATGCTCCGGGGCCCCAAACCACAAATATACAGAGCACTGGAGGAACCCAGCAACCCCAACAGGGTAGTGCCCAGGACACATTGTCCATCAGATCCCTCATCAGACAAACCAGAGGGAGCACAGTGTTGGACATCTGTGCCTCTGCCAGATCAGTACTAACTCCAGAGATGGGAGTTCAAATCATTCCCACAGGGGTAAAAGGACCTCTTCCCAAAGGAACCATGGGCTTATTATTGGGATGCAGCTCTTCTACTCTAAAAGAACTTATGATAAGTCCTGGGGTGATTGATCCCGATTATGAAGGTGAAATAAAAATTATAGCCAGTTCTCCAAAGGACATATCAGTAATTTCACAAAGAGATAGAATAGCACAGTTACTAATAATACCCAGCCTATATGATAAATTTTCCAGTCGTACTGTAGAAAGATGTTCCAAGGGATTAGGCTCCACAGGTGTAGATTTGGCTATGCTTTCTTTAAATTTAGATTCTCGCCCCATGCTAAAACTAAATATTCAAGGGCATGAATTGAATGGGCTACTGGATACAGGTGCAGACATTAGCATCATCTCTCGTCAAGAATTGACAAAAACATTGGCCATTACAACAAGCCACTCAAACGCTTCGAGGCCTATAAGTGGCGACTAATCCCCATAGAAGTAAAATGGTATTAGATAGGAATGATCCTAAAGATCATCTTCCCATAAATTTATGGGGACGAGATGTCCTAGATCAATTAGGTTTGACATTAACAAATAACATCAACCAAAATGCAGCCACTATTATGACTAGACAAGCTTTTAGGAAAGAAAAAAGATTAGAAAAACAAGAATAAGTCATAGCAGCACCAATACAAATAGATCAAGGAACAGAGAGACATGGGTTGGATTTTCAGAAAGGGCCACTGAGACAATAAAAATTACCTGAAAATCAGAAAGACAGCATGGGTTCCTCAGTGGCCCCTGACTGAAGAAAAGATACAAGCAGTCCATGACCTGGTAAAACAACAATTAGCAGAAGGACATATACAACCGACTGTATATCCCCAAAATACTCCCATTTATGTCATCAAAAAGAAATCTGGTAAATGGAGACTATTGCAAGATTTTAGAGCCATTAATAATGAGATGGTTATTATGGGACCTGCTCAATCAGGGATTCCTCAATTGTCTGCTTTGCCAATAACCTGGTATGTTTTAGTTATAGATATTAAATATTGTTTTTTTTTTTCAATTATAATTCATCCTAAGGATAGTCCAGGTTTTGCTTTTACTATCCCTGCACTGAATCATGAAGGTCCTGATCAGAGATATGAATGAAAAGTACTCCCTAAAGGGATGGCTAACAGCCCAACTATGTGTCATATTTATGTTAACAAAGTAATCCAGCCACTTAGAAATCAAAATTCTGAACACAAATATTTCACTATATGGATGATGTATTATTAGCACACAAAGCTAAAAACACATTGTTAGAAAGTTAAGCCACACTTACAAACTTATTAAAAATTATAATGTAGAGATAGCAATAGATAAAGTACAATTAAATTTTCCAATTAATTATTTAGGAGTTCTGTTATCCTCAACCATGGTCAGTCCACCAAAAATTCAAATACAAGTAGATCAACTCAAATCACATAACGACTTTCAAAAGTTATTAGGAGACATTAATTGGATAAGGCCTTATCTAGGTATACCAACAGGAGAGTTGGGACCTTTATTTGATATCCTAAAAGGTCTATCAGATAAAAATTCACCCTGCATGTTAACACCTGAAGCAAGAAAGGCAATAAAAATCAATGAAACATATATGGAAAATATGCATTTGGATAGAATTGATATAAGTTTGCCTTTATTATTTATTGTACTACCAACAAAAAATATTCCTACAGGAGTATTTTTGCAAGAAGGTCCATTATTATGGATACATTTATCTTATTCTCCTTACACTATTCTTACTAGGTATCCTGAGGCTTTAGGATAATTAATACTCAAAGGAATTAAAGCAGCAAAGGGAGTGTTTGGAATTTCTTCCAATAAAATTTTTACTCCATATACTCTGAATCAAATTGATGAGTTAGCTAATGAGTTAAATACTTGGGCAATAATCATGGTCCAATCTAATGTTTCATTTGATAACCACTTACCATCTAACCCTTTATTTTCTTTTTGGTCATCGCATCCTGTAATTTTTCCAAAATTGAGAAGAAAAACACTTATCATGAATGCTTCAAATATATTCACTGATGTATCAAATAATGGTACAGCAGCAATAGTTATACCTGATAAAACTTATAAATTTTTAGTACCCAAACAATCAGCTCAAAAGGTAGAGCTTAATGCAGTATTACAAGCTTTTGAGATATTTAAATATTCTGTATTTAATTTATTTTCCGATAGTCAGTATATAGTTAATGCTATAGTATCCCTTAAAGTTGCTGGTAAGATTTCTCCTTTCTCTACTGTTTTCTCTTTACTTTCCAATATAAAAAGTCTAATCTGGGACAGAAAAGATCTATTCTTTATAAGACATATCAGCGCACATCCAAAAAGAAGATGATTTGACTCAAGGCCTTATCAGCTGATATCCAAAATTCCAGTTTGACTATCCTTACATCTGAGATAGAACCAGGATGCTTTTTTCATTATCTATTTTATTATTGCCCTTTCCCACATTCTATTTTGTTTTTTGAGCTCATACAGACCTAGTTTAATGTTTTGCTGATCAGTTCTATTTTTTGACAAAAGAGTTTTTGAACATTGCAATGGAGATTTCACGTGTAAAAAGTTATAAGGCCTTTACTATTAGGTTATGTGTTGTATGTATTATATTATGTGTGCACACTTGTGTTTTGTGTTATATGTTTGAATGTTCGTATGTCCATATATGATATATGATGAGCGCTCATAAAAAAAATGGATCCAAATATTTTTTTATTCACATTATTTAAATGGTTTAATTTAAATTGGGTAAAGAGCTGTTGAGGTTTGTTTTAAAATTTGAAAAAAAGGAGGTTAACAGATCTGTTTCCTTTCTTTCACCTTTCCTTTTCATTATATTTAATAATTATCTTCAAGACAATGTAAATAGTTAAGAAAATTGTTTTCTTTCAGTGCCTTCTGGAATGTTACATAATTTTTCTTTAGCCATTATTGCCAGAATTCCTATCTTCATCCCAGTGCTGGTGAAATCAAAGATAAAACCAATCTACAGCTTCTGCAATAGCCATCACTGAAATGCTTGCAGAACTTGCCTAGACACATTGAGAACTCTTCTGTATGCATTGTAAACTACCTGTTTGTGCAGCGACTTGTGGTAGTGTTCGGGTATATTTGCTGATGATGTCATCGGTGGTACAATTTTTCCAAAAGGAGCTGTCAATTGGCTTGGTGTATCTTCCTCTCTTCTGTGTGTCATTATCGTCCAGCTAATGTTTGGGGGCCATTAGAGGTGAGGCAAAGAACCTCACCACCCCCCGGTGGTACAAAGACCTCTCCACAGGTGTTGCTGTAAACTGGACCGGTAGTCAGTGATGGGTAAGATTCAATTGCAATGGTACCAACTTAACGGGTAAGGACCATATGTACTATTGGACAACCTAAGGCAGGCACTGTCCCTAAGCCACATGTGTGTTGTTTAAACAGAGAGGGGGAGATGTTGAGAGCCACATCCGAAGGGGCCCCAGCAAAATTCCAGAAGCCAGCAAACTTCCAGCTGCTGGCTGATGATTGGCTCACAGCAACATCTAGCTGATTGGCTCCTCTGCGGTGATGCTCATTGGGCTGTTTCCCTGCCCTTTCAGACCACGGAGTTGCTCATTAGGGGACTTATTTGGCTTTACCCACATGACCTAGCCAATCGGCCTCAAGAGCAGGAGGATTGTGGGAGGTGGAGAGAGGCTTGTGTGGGAGGAAGAGGCTTTTGGGAAGCCAGTGGTGGCAGTTGGGGCTCTGAGGGTTTTTCCTGAGAGGCTGTTTTGTTTGGCGTGTGTGGTTTTAAAAATAAAGTTAGTTTCTTTTGACAAGTGGCTCCTGATTGTGCCCAGCAAGACTGCGGCATTATCCTAATATTTCTACAGTAACTGCCCCAGTTTAACAGCAATGCAAGTAGACTCTTATGGGACATGATTTGTATTTTGATGTTCATTTTTATTCAACACTGGTACATTACTATTTCTTCAGTTTATGCACATCAGAGGGTATATATTTCTTGCACAAGTTGGCAAATTTATAGGCATTTGTTTCACTTTCAATCACTTCCTGCTTCAGAACACATGCATTACTCCAGGTTTCTTAACTGGTCTATTCGTGAGACTTCTTTCCAAACATATTATTTCCGATTTTCTTTATAATTGTTTAAGCAAAACTCACACACACTTCATGATAAACCATAACTATTATTTCACAATTAGATGTATAACTGTTTGGAATGAATGATTGTATATCAATATAAGATTTCTTATATATTTTCTGATATCAATTCAATCCATGATTTAAAGTGGAACCAGTTATATTATTTATTCACAGTATGGTCTATTCATGCATTATCTATATTCATAGACACAGGGTACACCTCTTTGTACCCCCAATACTAATTTATACGTTTTCAAAATATTGCTCCCAGTAATAGAGGAAGAAATACTCATGTCACCTGATCTAAATATGCATGTTATCACAGTAATATTCTGGACGCAAAATGCAAAATTCACACGTGTGATTGTACCAAAGCCTAAATGGACACTGAACATGGATTACTAAAAACATCCATGTCCAGCTTGCATAACGCTCTCAAATGTCAATCCTATCGGTGACTACATATTTGTTTCTTCCTAATATATTCAACCTCAAAACTGTTGAAAATGTCTAATACTATCACTCACCCTGTACTTTGCCTGTTTTCCTAATGTCTCTATTGATATCGGCTTTCCTATATATTTTCCCCAGTTCATCATTGTGACTGACCCTTCACATGTGCTGACATTGATATTCACTCTCTAACCAAAACCCAATTGCTAAAGAACTTTTGGTACAAATACTAAATTCACCCTTGTTCCAAAATCTACTGACTATCTTCCTGATCCTATTGATTATCCCTGTTTGAGTGGATGTTCTCCTCTACATTCAATCATCCAAGGTACAAGTCCTATGGCATTGTATATCGACTTATCTGAGACATGTGTGCAGAACGTAATTTAAAGCTATGTATCGCAATCAATTGCCCAATGCACTTCTGAGCTTCAAATCTCACCTAGATTTCTGTTTACATACTTATATTTCACCTCTGTATTCCTATAAATATTGCAGGGTCCCAATACCATTATTCATCCCACAGAATGATTCCTAAACCAAATCGATCCTGTTATTATCCCTAACCATACACTCTTGCCTCAATCTAACATTACAAAAGAGCAGGGACAGAGTTCATCTTACAATACAGGAATGTAGGGGATCTTACACCTGCTGAGAACCTCAAATTTCTATGCAGAAATGATCCCTGGAGAAGATGTAGGCAGCTATGAAGGACCTGAGAGAGCAAAAGCCATCTTCCATGGCAAACACCCTGTGATAACGAAGGGATGTGTATGAATCAGCCTCTCTTTTCTTAATGTAGAGAAGATGGACCAAACCAGACCTGCGTGGAGAGGTGTTCCCGGGTGGCCATTGTTGATATACCATTCAAACTTGTCAAAGTGTCACAGGAAGTAGGGGCAGCCTCCATCTCATGAGACCCATGAAAGCAACTGTTAGGACAAAGTGGTTGCCAAGGCAGTGATCTCATTCAGTTCCTGAAGGAGGTGACCTACCTAACTTCGTTGGTGATGTAACTCTCTGAAATTGGGATCCAAGAAGCCAGGCACCCAGAGCCAGTCCCAGTCCCAGTCCCAGTGGTCGAACTTGTTTGGATTTACCAAGGACAGAGTCAGTCTTTCTTGGTACCTAATGATATGAGGATGGCCAAATGCCAGTAGAGCTCAGAAAAGGGGCCTTTCCCTAGATAGCAGGTATTGGCTCAATGCTGCCTGCTGACAACTTCGTAGAGTGGGCCAAGAAGAACAGATCTGAGACAGGCCAGGCCATTTTGGGGCAACATAGTATGGCCCACCAGTCAGAGGACACTCCAGATAGTCACAGACCTACTTGGGGGAAGGAGGTGCTTTTGTGGATGTGGATGTGAGTTTGTGGTTTTGTCTCATGTTCTGAAAATAGGTAGGAATGGTGGTTTGTATGGTTTGGAGTTGACTGTTTCTAGGAAGCCGTTTGGCAAGGCGAGTGTTTCTATGTCTGTGTATCCACTGTGTTCGTGGTTGTAGTCTTTAGAAAAGAGAATGCATCAATGGAGGTTTCCTGTCTAGTTGGAAGCTTCCCAGCATTCCTCCTGCCCACTTTATAAATGGACTGTGGCTTGCCTTATGGATGGGCAACACCTACTATCTTCCTAAGGTCCTCTACACATCTTGATTTCTGGCCTCTCTCCAGAATAGGCTCATGGTTTTGTGGCCAAGATATGTACCACCTCCAAAATCTGTTACATGGCCATGTAATGGATAGCTGAAGGGAATGGGAACATCTCAGAAAACTCAGATATCAGTGTAACCAGTAAAGTCTCAGTTTAAAAACCTTGCTTTGGCCCATTTGCTTACCTATGGTTATGTTGCCCTGAATGTCAGGAAGGTATTTGCCTCAGGCCACCCCTTTCTGAAGCCTGAAGAAAACATTTTTCAAATGGAAATGAATGGGCATCACCTGTGGATCTTTGCTTAATTGCTTTGGAAAGAGATGTGTCTGAATCAGCCTCTTGGCCCTGTGTGAGGTTGGGGCTTTGATTCTCAGAAGGTGATAGATCTTAAGAAAGATCCCATGTGTGCTTGGGTGTTCTATTGCCTCCAACTCACATAAAGGATTTATACCCGACAATCAGTAGGATTAAATTGGAGAATCAGAACAGTATTAACGGCAGGCCTATTTGATCACTCCTGGTTCACAGGAAGGGTGTCTAGGTCACCCTGACTTTAGGCAAATGAGGGGCAAGGGAGTTTATTTTGGAAACTGTCTTGGGCTTCGCCCCTCATGGAAAATTCCATTCAGAGGTTACGATGAGTGTCTATATGGAAGATGATGAGGGCCATGTGGCAGTGTTTTGGTTTTAATTGTGGTCATTTGTGTGCTGGTTGGAAGAGATGACTGGGTACACCCGGACCTGAACTCTGGTGTGATTCCCCTTAGAGACTGAGTTCTGGAACTGACTTCAGGGAAGTATTGCCATTAATTTTGGTGGGATTTTAGGAGGCCACACATGAGAGTCGCCCTTGGAAACTGAGATCTAGTCTCAGGGTGTCTTTCCACAGTGCACTGGGAATCTCCACCAGGATATAAGACGATTTTATTCTGAAAGACTTGGCAACCATAGTAAAGAGTCAAAACACATATTGAACTCACATTGAGTAGACATCAATGGGTCAGGCTTCATGTGACATTTTGGCCACTCGTTGGGAAGCGTTGCCTTTTAGAGTTCTCCAGAGCTTTCATCCTCACCATTTAATGGTTCCTGAATGAATTGAAAAACCAGTGCATCCAACTTGATACTTGAAAAATGGCTAGATAAATACCATGAAATTTTTGAAATTCCCATGACCAGGTGGCACTGGAGAACCTTTGGATGTCCTGTTGCTGATCATGAGTGTACCAGACAGTGCCTTGAATCACTGGGTTTCATGAAAATGGTGTAGAACAGAGATGCCAGTAAGTTGGAATTTGCTGAGTAGTGGGCCTAGAACAGTGGTGGGCAGGTGTGTGATTAAACATCTGTGTTGGTGTCATGTGGATTGGCCATTGGCTTCCAAATGGCTTTTGACTGACATGGTGCAGCCAGCAGACCCTTGCATGTAAAGGCATCTTGTTATATGGAGAGGTTTCAGGGCAATGTTCAGAATCAAGTTGCTAGGGACAAGGGGGAAGTCTATGTTGGATATAAGACTGGTTGGTGCATTCTCCTGGCAGACCCTGACCCACCACACATGACAGAACTCCCTCCAGCACTGTGTCCCAGTTGAACTACTTGTATTTCGTGAAGCAAACACCAAACTCCCATTGCAGCAGCTAGAAAGACCATGAAAAATGGAGGATGACCACATGGCTTCAGAGTCCACACAGGAAGACACTTAGCCCCCATTGGCCACAGTTTACATACAAAGAGAGAATTCTGCACTACTGCCTCATGTTCATTAAAGAATAAGAAAATATGTTCTCCAGGTTACATAGATGCAGACCCAGCTTTGATGGTCTCACTGCAAAGGAAGCTAAAGCTCCTGACTACAACATATATATCCAGTGCCCAAACTCAGAGGCAGTTTCTCATAAGTCTTCCGGTCAGCAGAGCACCATGTTTGTGAAGTGTTTACCCTGTCCCTTACTTTTGGAAACTCTTCTACCACCCCCAAAGTTGTGAACTCCTGAGCATATTCCATTCCAGATAAGTATTTATAGATTTTCTAACTCTTCTCCTCTAATTGTGTCTAACTTGGGGCGAAGGTAATGTCAAGGCATTGTTCTTGATGAGAGTGGGATGATTATTTTAGCACATATTTGCATAAACATTGGATTGATTTTCCTAATTTTCATTCGAAATACTGAATCACT
The DNA here is from genome assembly GCF_048772815.1 of Callospermophilus lateralis. NCBI lineage: Eukaryota > Metazoa > Chordata > Mammalia > Rodentia > Sciuridae > Callospermophilus > Callospermophilus lateralis. Next base: position 222,344 of record NW_027513102.1, read on the forward strand.
CCCACTAACCCATACCCTACTAGACTCTATATTCTGACTCCTAATCCTAATATAATGGAGAAAAATAACCCAAAATGAATAGACATACAAGCATTTCAGAGGAGGCATGGTGTATAATTGGACTTGCCTTTTGCATTATGTAGAATTGGAGTTATAAATCTAGTCAATTTTTTGTTGAAATAGTTCTCCATGTGTTTTTTTAACTTTTGTTGTTTGTTGTTCAAAACATTATACAGTTCTTGATATATCATATTTCACACTTTGATTCAAGTGAGTTATGAACTCCCATTTTTATCCAGTATATAGTTTGCAAAATCATATCAGTTACGCATCCATTGATTTACATATTGCCATACTAGTGTCTGTTGTATTTTGCTGCCTTTCCTATCCTCTACTATCCCCCCTCCCCTCCCCTCCCCTCCCATCTTCTCTCTCTACCCCCTATACTGTAATTTATTTTTCCCCCTTGTATTTTTCCCTTTCCCCTCACTTCCTCTTGTCCGTAATTTTGTATAACCCTGAGGGTTTTCTTCCATTTCCATGTAATTTCTCTTCTCTCTCCCTTTCCCTCCTACCTCTCATCCCAGTTTAATGTTAATCTTCTTCTCATGCTCTTTATCCCTACTCTGTTCTTAGTTACTCTCCTTATATCAAAGAAGACATTTGGCATTTGATTTTTAGGGATTGGCTTCCTTCACTTAGCATAATCTGCTCTAATGCCATTCATTTCCCTGCAAATTCTATGATTTTGTCATTTTTTAATGCTGAGTTAAACTCCATTGTGGCCTCTGGCGTGCGCCCAGGTTTCCGTTCCTGTCTTCCTGTTTGTTAATTTCTGGCCTATTTATTGTTGTGACCAGGACCTTAGTCAATGCCTTAGTCTGTCTTTTGCATCTCTCATCTTCCCTTTGCTCCCTTTCTTTCTCTTTGTTTCTCTCATATAGTATACTTTCTCGGCTTCTCTGACTAAATCTCCCAAAGTCATATCTTGTGATCCCTCTAAGAGTTGTAACTTTCTTTTAATATCCAGGGCAGCTTGCCCAATGAAGGCCATCATGACAGATGCCTTTTGATCCTCTGCCTGAGGATCAATAGGGGCTCGAGCCTTTGACTGAGGGGGAAACCTGTCCTCAGGGAAGACTTAAAAAAGCGGAGCTTGCGATTGCCTCAGCAGACACCACTGAAAGACAGATCCAGGAGGAGAGTGGGGATGACACATGGTGAGTGACCCACCATGGGACAAGCAGTTTCGTCACATGATTTGTTTTTGTCAGGCCTCAAGGAGGCCCTCAAGACATAGGGGGCACATGTTAAGAAAAAGGACTTAAAATTATTCTTTTCATACATAGGAGAATTATGTCCATGGTTTCCCCCTGAAGGGTCCATTGATGGTAGAAAATGGCTTAGAGTAGGAGACTGTTTAAACCATTTTTTTTGTTGTTGTTGAAGAAAAAGTCCTAGAACAAAGGTATATTAGACCTTTTGTAGACATTAATATTTTATTAGATTTTTAAACACCTAGAAAAATTTGTAAGTTTAAATTTAAAGACATTTATATTTATCTGTTTATCCAATTTAAATCGAACCATTTAAATCACGTGAATTAAAGATCTTTGGATCCACTTTGAAATAGTAAGCTTGCCTTAATTTGATTTTAATTGGAGTCAGTGGTCTTTTCTTGCATCCTGGTGTAATATTTTGTAGTTTCCCATCGAGATGACCCTGCCCCAATAGATCACAAGACCAGACTACTGGAAATTCTGAAGCTGGCCTTCCCTCCAGGGCTCCGGCATGAAGAGGCAATTTCCAAGGCCTTGGTGTGAGATTTTGGTCCAGGGAGCACTGCAGTGAACCACCGCCCTAAAACTATTAGCAAGCACATGGTGGAGGAGGCCTCCATAGGTAACTGGCGCCTATATAACATCTGATATCCGGTTAAGGGAGATCTCTTCTGATGACAGAGTGGTGTCCTGGGGAGACACACATATACTCCTGTCTGGTACAGTAACGAGAATCATTCTGTCCTCTGTTATGTTCTGTAGGGAATTCCTCTGAAAGCATAGAGAGGTGCCAATGGGCACGCAGGAGCTCCTATCCCAGAGCTTTAGCAAGACGTTGCATAGTTCCTCTGTTTTTCTGTTTCTGCGCTGGTTTTCTGTTTTTTTGTGTGTTTTGTTCTGTGTTTCATATGTTTTTTTTTTGGGGGGGTTTGTTTTAGTGTGTTTTGTTGTGTGATTTCTGTGGTAAAACTTAACTGAAAATGGGTAATAAAGCAAGTAAACTGACACCCATTTGGACTGTGTTTTAAAGAACTGTGATGAACTTTAATACCCTTTGTTAAGCAGGATGAGAGAAACCCCTAGCTGGCTGCCTGGAGCACACCCACTGCAGAGGGCAATGCCTGCTGGGGACCTAAGAACTGAGTATCTCCCAGGTTAACACGTGAAACTCCTTAAAACCCCTTGTCCCTTCAGATCGATAGAATCACAACCATTGGGCAGAGACCCCTGTTTTTCTCCTTTGTTAGCAAAGCAGTAAATCTCCCTTTTTCTTTTTCTCAAACCCTGTCCTCATTATTAAATTGGTATTAATTGGCTTCAAAATCAGGAACCAAACTTTAAGTTACAATTTTTGGTACCCCCCACACCCCGGAACTCTTTGAGAGCTGACTACTGAAATGTTAGGAGACGGAGCGTGCTTGGGGTGGAACCGAACAAGAGGAGCTAATCCTGTAAGTGAAAGGAGGGACTGAGGGACTTCCAGCAGCTGCCCAAGCCCTGTTGCTTCAGAGAATTACCTACTTCCTTCCCTGCACTGTAAGGATTTTGCCATCTCTGCTTTCTTAAAAAAGAGAAAAAGAAAAAGGGGACACTAAATACAGTAAAGTCACCATGGAGACCCTTGATTTTACATTTCAGGTTGTCCCTCTGTGAAAACATCTGGTTCCCTTGTGGGAAAATCTATGGTGCCACTGGTGTAGGAGATTTTTCTCTTATCTGCTCTGGTTTAAAGGCTTCTGTCTGTAAGCCATAGTCTGGAGCTCCTTTCAGTCTGTCTTGTGTCTTTGTTTCTGGCCCTTTAAGACATGTGCAATAATGTGTTGATATTATAAACCATTTCTTGGGAATGATCTTAGCTGAATGTGTATCTAAATGATGATGTTTTATTGTAACAATCTGGCATCTGAATGGGTTTTTGAAGCATTGCACAATCTTGCAGTTAAAAGTCGGGTTTAGGAAATTGTTTAGTTTATGATTTCAGATAATTCATGCCAGAGAACTTAAATACTTAGGATGGAAAACTAGAGAACTCTACTTCCAAGTTGGCAAGTAACTTCCCAATCATTCAGGCTTTTTTTTCACCAATTTTTAATTGGGTAGCCTGGGAAAATGTCACTGTGTCTACCAGTGCATTAATTTGGACAAGGATAGTAAATCATAGTATGGTATCTGTTGACAAAACAAGATATAAAGATGTAAAATTTTGTAAACTGTGTCTTAAACTTGTATCATAAAATTTTGTGAATTTTGTCTTAAAATTGTATTATAATTTTCAACATCTGAACCTGAAAATTATGGTTGAAATGCCTTAGGCCTGAGGTGTCTGCTCAGAATAGCAGCTTTTTCCTGCTCCTTCCAGACCTCAGCCAGGACTTATGTTGAATGGCAAATGAAAGAGGCCTGCAAGCTCAGTAGGAGAGTGATCTGAGGCCTAAAAAAAATTAAATTGTATGGTATTTACTAATTAATGGCCAGTCAATTTTTCTAGGACTCTTATTTTTTCCTTAGATTCTTTATTTTTTTGAGCTCATGATTTTGATCCTAAAAACCTAGGATGATGTTTTTCTGACCAGTTCTATCTTTGACTAACTGTGTAGTTTTTGAAACATTGCAATGGATATTTCACCTGGAAAAGCTACAAGGCCTTTACTATTATTATGTGTGCACAATTTTGGTATGTGTTGTATGTCTATATATTCATTTGTCCGTATATCATATATATGATACACAAATTAACATTTATAAAGAGCACTCATTAAAACAAAAACGCTCATAAAAACAAATTTTAAAAAGTGGATCCAAAGATCTTTAATTCAAGTGATTTAAATAGTTGAATTTAAATTGGATAAAGAGATAAAAATAAATGTCTTTAAATTTAAGCTTACAAGTTTTTCTAGGTGTTCAAAAATCTAATAAAATATTAATGTCTACAAATGTTCTAATATGCATTGGTTCTAAGACTTTTCCTTCAACAAAAAAATGGTTTACACTGTTCAATATATTTGTCTAATATATTGATAAATAAGTAAAGTAAATTTGATATGGGATTACTCATTCATGAGTACTTTTGTTAGATATCTGATTGATTTACTAAGGTCTGTATAAGTTTGTACTAATGTCTGCATAAGATTGTAATAATCAGTCGTGTTAAAGAGACAAAAATTTCTTAAAACATAAGTTTACCCATAACATTGTGTTTATTAAGTTTTATTTTTTCTAGAGCAAGCAACCATAAAAATTAAACAACTGATTAAATAAGAACTGTTATTTTAGAGCACTGTACTGCCATTTATTTAAAAGCTAAACTTGGTTAATGTAGAAACTTCAATGTAATTGTGATGCTATTAATGTGCTCATATCTTTAAGGTATACGAATCTGTAAGGTAGAAACTTTAAAAGAGCATTATTTCAAGCTGGTGTTCTGAAGTTGTATGGTAAAAAAATATATTGGGCATTCATTTACTTCTTGTCAATAAGATATGTAAAGTTGTATGTTACTTTTTACATTGGGGAACAATTTAAATGTATTTTTATGTTAATGAGAGTCTAATCTATATAAAGGTTAAAAACTTTCAGCCTTTCTTAAATTCATGTTTTAAATGTGATATCATATGGTGTTAACTAATGTTCATGTGACCTCAAATAATATATGTAATCTTTGTAAAATGATATTTAAAAAAACAAAGATCATCTTTAGAAGTAAAACACTTAAGTTTTATAAAGAGCCCTGCCTTACCTGAGATAAGGCTCTGTGTCCCATCTTACTATATGTGAGAATGACTACGAAAGCAGTAGGTCAGATATTATTTCATTTAAAGTTATGTTCAAAAGTTGTTTTTTTTTCTGTCAAGATTTCTAGGATCTCAAACAGGGGATATAATGTATAACTCAGCTTAAAACTTCAGGGTAGCTATTACACGAACTAAGTATTTTTACTCTTGTTAAAAAATTTTATTTTGTAATTTCCTTATAAGTGATCTAAAGATTCCTTGTTAGTGTTTTACAGAAGTGTTGCTTTAAGAACACAACATGGGTTAATTTAAGATAATAAGTCATCACCTACAAGACAGACAGAATAATACAGATCCCAGTTAATAAAAAAGATAAATAATTATAAAGTTATAGACATTAAAGCCCAGTACTCTTAATATAAGGCTGTTAAAATTTATTTGATGGATGATTAAGATTAGGATTTATATTAAAGTTACATGAAAAGGGACAAGAAAACCAATATTTGGCTCTTGCCCTCTGAGTCAGTCTGAATCCAGGGAACAAGGGACTTCTCAAAAACCTTTGCAACTCTGGGCCTCATATCTTCCTAATTAGGGAGATTAATGAGACCCCTGGAGAACAGAAAGCCAATCAGTGCATTTGCTAAGAAGAGGAGAGTCATCAGAGAAGGGAGACATCCCTGATGCTTCCAAGGGTAGCCACATGGTCAAGCAAGACCTGGACCCACCTAGCGCAAATGGCACTAGCAGAACTGAGAAGCTGCTCTCAAGTTTCCCCAGGAATGACTCCCATAAAAGCTCAGCTGACTGTTAACAATAGATAGAAACAAAAGTCAGTTTGACTGTTTCATGATAAACACTTAGGAAAGACAGTTAAAACCAAAATACAGCCATTCCTGGGCATTTTAAATAATAATATTAATAATAATAATAATAATTTTTTATACACATTATGTTAGCCTCCCAAAATAAGTAAGACTGGAGGCTACAAAGAAGGATTCCCAGAAAGGAATGCCTGATAACTATAAAAAGAGACTATCAAGAGGAGCTGCCAGAGGCAGAAATTTTTAGTTTAAGGCCTACAGATATTCCTAACCTACAGGTAGGGTTGGTGTTTGCTAGTACGATTATCCAGCCCTGAGTAACAGAATTAAAGGTTTCTCTATTACACACAGAGGTCATACTAGTAAAATGATTTTGCAAGATCAGATGATATTAAATCATTAAACTGTATCTTATGGAGAGGGATAACTGTAACACTAAATGTTAAATATTAAGTTGACAGTCCTGATAACTGGGAATATTAAAGCCTGCTGAGGGAACTTCTATACAGTGACATGTTCCAGCTGCTGCAACATTTTTTCAGTACTCATGGTTCTTGTTTCTCACACAGAAGAACCCATCCCCAGATGAATTTACAACCTGTTCTTCCCCAACCAGACTTCAAAACGAACTGATTTCTAAAAGGCAACTCATGTTCCTCAACTGACTTCTAAAAAGCAACTCATGTCCCTTATACTGTGCCCACTCACGTCACTCTCTCTCATCTCAGAAGAAGCCAAAATGAGTGACGCCTCTCGTCTTACAACTATGGAGCCAAAAATAAATAGAATATCAATATAAGTAATTAATTAAGTCAGGTAAAACCAGGAATCCAATTTTGGGTGAGTTCTAAAAATTTGGAGACTGTTACCTGAGGGATTAAAATTCTCTCATTGCTCTTTCCCTACCCTATCAAAAATTTGGAAGGGACACATTAAAAAAGGGGGAATGATTTGCATTTCTCTGACTGCTAGAGATGGTGAGCATTTGTTCATATACTTGTTGATTGATTGTATGTCCTCCTCTGAGAAATTTCTGTTCAGGTCCTTGGCCCATTTGTTGATTGGGTTATTCGTTATCTCATTGTCTAATTTTTTTAGTTCTTTGTATATTCTGAATATTAGCGCTCTGTCTGAAGTGTGAGGAGTAAAGATTTGTTCCCAGGACGTAGGCTCCCTATTTACCTCTCTTATTGTTTCTTTTGCTGAGAAAAAACTTTTTAGTTTGAGTAAGTCCCTTTTGTTGATTCTAGTTATTAACTGTTGTGCTATGGGTGTCCTATTGAGGAATTTGGAGCCCGACCCCACAGTATGTAGATCATAGTCAACTTTTTCTTCTATCAAATGCCATGTCTCTGATTTGATATCAAGTTCCTTGATCCACTTTGAGTTAACTTTTGTGCATGGCGAGAGTAAGGGATTCAGTTTCATTTTGTTGCAAATCTCACTCCAGTAAGATTGGCAGCCATTAGGAAGTCAAACAGCAACAAGTGCTGGGGAGGATGTGGGAAAAAGGGTACTCTTGTACATTGCTAGTGGGACTGAAAATTGGTGCAGCCAATTTGGAAAGCAGTATGGAGATTTCTTGGAAAGCTCGGAATGGAACCACCATTTGATCCAGCTATTCCCCTACTCGGTCTATTCCCTAAAGACCTAAAAAGAGCACACAATAGGGACACTGCTACATCCATGTTCATAGCAGCACAATTCACAATAGCAAGACTGTGGAACCAACCTAGATGCCCTTCAATAGACGAATGGATAAAAAAAAATGTGGCATTTATACACAATGGAGTATTACTCTGCATTAAGAAATGACAAAATCATAGAATTTGGAGGGAAATGGATGGCATTAGAGCAGATTATGCTAAGTGAAGCTAGCCAATCCCTTAAAAACAAATGCCAAATGTCTTCTTTGATATAAGGAGAGTAACTAAGAACAGAGTAGGGACGAAGAGCATGAGAAGAAGATTAACATTAAACAGGGATGAGAGGTGAAAGGGAAAGGGAGAGAGAAGGGAAATTGCATGTAAATGGAAGGAGACCCTCAGGGGTATACAAAATTACATAAAAGAGGAAGTGAGGGGAAAGGAGAAAAATTTAAGGGGGAGAAATGAACTACAGTAGAGGGGGTAGAGAGAGAAGAGGGGAGGGGATGGGGGAGGGGGGATAGTAGAGGATAGGAAAGGCAGCAGAATACAACAGACACCATAATGGCAATATGTAAATCAATGGTTCTGCAACTGATGTGATTTTGCAATCTGTATATGGGGTAAAAATGGGAGCTAATATCCCACTTGAATCAAAGTGTGAAATATGATATATCAAGAACTATGTAATGTTTTGAACAACCTACAATAAAAATTAATTTAAAAAATATTAAAAAGCAAAAAAAAATGGGGGTTGGAATGATAAACCCAACCTGATCATTTATTAAAATTGGGAGCCATCTTGCCACAAAGTCATGAAAAGATAATTTTGCTTTCCTATAAATTACTGCAAATTCTGAATCTGCTTGGAATGCCTGTCCGTGCCTTGAACTCACCCATGCCTGGCTCTCTGACCAGATAGCAGCCCTCTCTGAAAATTTAGTGACACCTCATAAATATTGGCCTTCTCTGGCCAGACAACGACTCTCGTGAGTCTCTAATGGTCCTCATAAATTCTGATGATGGGGCCAGCAAAAAAAAAAATTGTAAATTAGCAATAGCGTGATGCTTCTCCGAGTTCTGTTATCTGTAACCCCCCTTTAGTGTAACTTACTGGACTATAAAGCTGGGCTGTAGGAAAGGTGGGGTTGCTGTCTTGTTTCTGCCATTTTGAGAGGGATAGGCAGCTCAGCCAGTGGAAAAATAATAAGCTTGCTTTAATTTGATTTTAATTGGAGTCAGTGGTCTTTTCTCCTGTCCTGGTCAAACAGGTAAACACTCCACAAACATGGAGCTCTGCCGGCCTAAAACTTATTGAGAAACTCTCCCTGACCTTGGGCACTTGAAATATATGTTGTTGTCAGGAGCTTTAGCTTCTTTGTAGTGAGACCATCAGAGCTGGGTCTGCATCTATGTGACCTGGAGGACATGGTTTCTTATTTTCCAATGAACATGAGGCAGGAATGCAGAATTCTCTCTTTGTAGGGAAACTGTTGTCACTGAAGGCTAAGTGTCTCCCCATGTGGTATGTGAAGCCATTTGCGCATCTTCCACATTTCATGGTGTTTCTTGCTGCTGCACTGGGGGTTTAGTATTTGCTTCATGAAATACAAGGAGATCAACAGGGACTCAGTGCTGGAGGGATTTCTCACACGTGTGGTGGGTCAGGGTCTCCAGGAGAATCCACCAATGAGGCTTATATCCCACATAGCTTGCCCCCTCAACCATTGCAACCTGATTCTGAACACGGCCCTGAAACCTCTAAATATAACAAGATGCCTTTATATGAAGAGATCAGACATATAGGGATTACTGGCTGCACCATGTCTGCCACAAGACATTTGGAAGTCAATGGCAGATCCAAATGGCCCCACCAGAGATATTTTATGACACAACTGCACACCACAGCTCTGGGTCACTACTCAGCAGGTGCCAACATACAGGATTCTTTCTTCTACACCATTTTCATGAAACCCAGTCAATCAAGGCACTCTCTGGTACACTCATGATCAGCAACTGGACATCCAAATGTTCTTCAGTGCCACTTGGTCATAAGAATTTCAAAAATTTCATGGTATTTATCTAGCCATTTTTCAAGGATGAAGTTGGATGCACTGTGAGTTTCAATTCTTTCAGGAACCATTAAATGGTGAGGAATTTCATTTCAATGAAAGCTCTGGAGGACTCTCACAGGCAAGGCTTCCCATGGAGTGGCCAAAAGGTCACATGAAGCCAGGCCCATTGAGGTCTACAATGCTAGGTCCATGTGTGTTTTGAATCTCAACTATGGTTGCCAAGTCTTTCAGAATAAAATCATGTGATATCGTAGCTGAGATTCCCAGTGTTCTGTGGAGAGCCACCTGGGCCTATATCTCAGTTTCCAATGGGGACTCTCATGCGTGGCCTCCTGAAATCCCAACACAATTCATGGCAATTCTTCTCTGAGGTCAGGTCCAGAACGCAGTCTCTAAGGGGAATCACACCAAAGTTCAAGCCATGGTGGACACAGTTATGTCTTCCAACTGCCACACAAATGACCACAATTAAAACCAAAACACTTTCACATAGCCCTCGTCTTCTTCCATGTAGACACTCATCAAATCCTCTGGCTGGACGTTTCCAAAAGGGGTGAAGTCCAAGACCCTGTCCAAAATATGCTCCCTCGCCCCTATGTTGCCTAAGGTCAGTGTGGCCTAAACACCTTTCCTGTGAACCAGGAGTGATCAAATAGGCCTGACCTTATTACTGCTCCACTTCTCCAATTTGAGGCCTACTGACTGCCAGGTATAAATTCTTTATATGAATGGGAGTCATGAAAAAACCCAAGCATCTATGGTCTAGCCTTTGCAGGCCAGGATGGAGGTCAGGAACCTTACAGAAGATGGCGAGAGACTTCATACACAATGACTGCTATTTTGACCATTTTGTATTTGTAGCACACATGGAATCTTACCTTAGATCCATCAGGTGTTAAGAATCTAAGCAGCAGCCTCACACAGGTTCACGAGGCTGATTCAGACACATCCCTTTTGGAAGCAATTAAGCAAAGAGCCACAGGTGATGCCCATTCATTTCCATTTGAAAACTGTTTTCTTAAGGCTTCACAAAGGGGTGGCCTGAGGCAAAGACCTTCCTGACATTCAGGGCAATGAAGCAATAGGTAAGCAAATGGCCCAAAGCAAGGATTCTCCACTGAGACTTTACTGGTCACATTGATATCTGAGTTTTCTGAGATCCTCCCATTCCCTTCAGTTATCATGTACATGGCCATGTCACAGTGCTTGGAGGTGGTACATATCTTGGACACAAAACCATGAGCCAATTCTTGAGAGTGGCCAGAATTCAGGAAGAAAACAGAAACGTAGTAAGATAGTAGGTGTTGCCCATCCATAAGGCAAGTCACAGTCCATGCGTTAATTGGGCAGGATGAATGCTGGGAAGCTTTCTACAAGACAGGAAACATCCATTGATGCATTTTCTTTTCTAATGTCTACAACCACGGACACAGTGGGAGAAACAGACATAGAAACACTCGCCTTGTCAAACAATTTACTAGAAAAAGTCCATTCCAATCCAAACAAACCACCTTTCCTACCTATTCTCAGAACATGAGACAAAACCACACACTCACACCCCACCCACAAAGGCACCTCCTTCCCCCAAGTAGGTTTGTAACTATCCAGAGTGTCCTTTGACTGGTGGGTCATACTATGTTCCCCTGATATGGCCTATCCATTCTCAGATCTGGTCTCCTTGGCCAACTCTGTGACGTTGTCAGGAGCATGTGGAGAGCCACTACCTACTTTCTCAGGAAAGGTCCCTGGCATGTGGCCATCCTCACATCAGTAGGTACCAAGAAAGACTGATTCTGTCCTTAGTAACACCAAACAAGTGAGCCCACTGGGACTGGGACTTGGATTGGCTCTCAGTGCCTGGCTTCCTGGATCCCAAGTTTAAAGTGTTCCATCACCAAGGAAGTGAGGTAGGTTACTTCCTTCAGGAATTTAATGAGGTCACTGCCTTGGCAAACACATTGTCCTAACAGTTGCTTCCAATGGTTCCATGAGATGGAGGCTGCCCCTACTTTCTGTGACATTTTCACAAGTTAGAATGATATATAAATCAAAGGCACCAAGAAACAGCGCTCCACAAAGGCCTGGTTTGTTCCGTCTCCTGTACATTAAGAGAGAGGCTGATTCAGCCACATCCCTTCATCCTGACCAGGTTTTTTGGCAATGGAAGATGACTTTTGCTCTCTCAGGTCCTTCATAGCTGATACATCTTCTTCAGGGATCATTTCTGCATGGACCTTTGAGGTTCTCAGCAAGTGGAAGATCCCCTACATCCCTATATTTTAAGGCCAACTCTGTCCCTGCTCTTCTCTAAAGTTAGATTGAGAGATCACTGTGTGGTTACGGTTAATAACAGTTTCGATTTGGGTTAGGAATCATTCTGCAGGATGAATAATGGTATTGGGAATCTGTGATATTTATAAGAATATAGACGTGAGTTAAAATTATGGAAACAGAAATCTAGGTAATATTTGCATCCCAGAAGGGCATTGAGACCTTCATTGGGATACTTAGCAATGTTATACTTTCTGCACAAATGTCTCAGATAAATCCATACACAATGGCATAGGACGTTGTACCTTGGATGATTGAATGTCGAAGAGAACCTCCAGTCAAAAAGGGATAGTCGGTGGAATTAGGAAGATAGTCAGTAGGTTTAGAAAGAAGGGTGAGAATAAGATTTGGAAAAAAGTTCTTTACCAATAGGGTTTCGGTTAGAGAGTGAATATTAATGTCAGCCCATGTTAAGTGTCAGTTACAATAATGAATTTGGGAAAATATGTAGGAAAGGAGGTATCAATAGAGACCTTAGGAAATCAGGCAAATTATTAAGTGAGTCATAGGATTAGGCATTTTCAACAGGGTTGAGGTTGAATATATAACCTTAGGAAGAAAGAAATATGTAGTCACCAATAGAATTGACATTTGAGAGCATTAGGCAACCTGGACATGAATGTTTTTAGTAATTCATGCTCACTTTCCATTTAGGCTTTGTTGAAAATAAATAAAATAGGTACTTGTCTCTTCCTGTTTTTCTGTATGCTTAAGAAAACACTCTTGAAATCTTGAAAACTTTTTGCTAATCTTGTTCCCAGAATGTGCTGTCCCCAACTGCCAAACTGCAGAATGTACACCCTCACCCGTTTACATGCAAACCGCCCACTTGCCCTGACCCATCAATAAACTTCCCTCCCTGCCCTCTTCAAGAAAAGTATATAAGCTCTGCTTAAGCTGTTCTCAGTGCTCTCTGCTCTATTCAAGTGAGGTCTGAGCCCCAGAATTTTGGGTGCTTTGCTGTTGCATGAGACAGTGTCTTGGTGGTCTCTTCCTCCAATGGTCGCCTGACCATTACATCTGAGGGCCCCAGCGAGTTCCAGCAGCGTTGGACGAAAGACCCCCAATAGGCTCATCTCAGGTTAAGTAAGGCGCCACTTTCTTGTTTCAGGTTTCAGGTTAGGGATGGGCAAAATGGCTATTGGTGATGAGCATGAGCTCTCTCTGACGGTGGCTGACAGAAGTGTCACAGAGCCACAGGCCACGTCTCTGGGGGACGCCCCAGAGAACTCGGGAAACCGAGTAACAATAGTCTCCTAAACTCAGTGATATTTTGTTTTGGATTCGGTATTGTCAGCCCATCAGGTTTTCCTGGCTACTCAGTCCTGTTCTCAGTATTGGACGTCCATTGCCTGTCTTTATTGTCTTGTCTTGTCTGTGTCGTGTGTCATTGCTTTCACTATTTGTGTATCTTTCATATGGGACAGAACACTTCAATGCCTCTGTCCCTGAACCTTGATCACTGGACCAAAGTCTGCTTAAAGGCTCAGAATCTTCTTTTTTTCAGTAAAACGTCAGATCTGGAAGACTCTATGTGTCTCAGAATGACCCACCTTTGGAGTCGGATGGCCCCCAGAAGGATCTTTCTACTTCACACTAATTCAAAAACTCAGAGATATTGTCTTTCAGCCGGGTCCACATAGCCATCCAGATCAACAGCAATATATCTTTAGTTTGCAGGACCTCTGCAAATCTCCTCTTCCATGGTTGAAGCCTTTCCTTGTCCCTGTCCCCGCTCCTACTGGTTCTCCCACTTTTCTATCTCTCAAACCCTCTGCTCCCCCTCCTCCACCCTCTGTTGTCCCTGAGTCTCAAGACTCTACTGGACTCTCTTCCCCCTCCTTATGCCCTGCCCTTGTCCTCCAACCCCAAACACCCTCTAAGTGATTCCCCTGCTGCTGACTCAGACTCTCCACCATTGGAGGAATATAGGCCAGCCCAGCGCCCTCCAGGTGACTACCCCACGGCACACACAGCCCCTCCTTCCTTGGAGGTAGCTGGCCCGGCCAAAAGAACACAAAGTACTCGCTGGGGGGGTTAAACTTTGAAGTGGATACAGGGTAAGTATACTCAGCCCTTAAGGCCCCATTGGGCCATCTATCAAACAAAAAGGACTCTAGTTCAAGGGGCTAATGGGAGTAAATATGGGGCTTAGACAACTAAGAGGACCATGGACCTGGGGAAAGAAAAAATCCATCACTCGTTCCTAGTAATCCCAGAATGCCCGACCCCATTGATGGGCACACATCTGCTCAAAAAGCTCCAGGCCAGAATAACTTTTAACCCTGAAGGCCCCCAAGTGAAATTTCTAAATTTTTCAGTAAAAACTCCTATAGTCACGGCTTTTACTATGTCAGTAGAAGATGAACATCAACTTGTCAAACCCCCCAAGACTGATCAAACAGGCAAGCTACCCCGGAAATGGATAACAGATTACGCAGATGCCTAGGAAAAAAACTGCTGGGTTACACGTAGCCGTGAAACATCCTCCAATAACAGTGGAGTTAAAAACTTCAGCCCCCCCATCAATGTCAAAAAATATCCTCTGAGCAAAAAAGCTAAAGATGGGATAAGGCCCCATATTCAGAAATATCTGGCCTTAAGGGTCCTAAGGCCCTGTCATTTGAACTGGAACACTGCCCTGTTACCAGTATAAAAATCCAGGAACCGGGGACTATCGCACCGTTCAAGACCAAAGAGAGATCTACAACAGAGTGCAGGACATTCACCCCACAGTACATAATCTGTACAATCTGCTTAGCACTCTGAACCATGAGCGGAAATGGTATACTGTTCTGGACTTAAAAGATGCTTTCTTTTGCTTGCCTCTGCATAAAGATAGTCAGTTGCTATTTGATTTCGAGTGGGTAGACCCAGAAACCGGGACGTCTGGTCAACTAACATGGACTAGACTCCCACAGGGGTTCAAAAACTCCCCCACTCTCTTTGATGAAGCCCTCCACAGAGACCCCAACAACTTCAGAACTATGCACCCTGACGTCACCCTGCTTCAATATGTCGATGACCTGCAACTGGCAGCCAACACCAAGAAAAACTGTGAGTCTGGAACCCAATTATTATTATACGAGCTTGCTCAACTCTGGTATAGTGCTTCTGCCAAAAAAGCCCAAATTTGCCAGCAAGAAGTAATCTTCCTGGACTATTCCCTTAGGGGCAGTAAGCGATGGCTCACTGAGACCAGAAAACAATCCATTGAGCAGATACCACCCCCATCTAACAGCAGACAACTCAGAGAGTTTCTTGGGACTGCTGGCTTATGCAGCTTATGGATACCTGGGTTTGCGTCCTTATCTGCTCCTTTATACCCGCTGTTAAAGAGAGATGCCCAATTCTAATGGACCCCTGAGCACCAGCAAGCTTTTGATAACATCTAAGGACACTGACACTGAAACCCTCAACTTCACTGAGCCCAGCTTGCATTTTCAGAAAGCCCTAAACTAAGTTAAAAATGTACATCAACTCACTCACCTTGGTTCAAAGAAACTGCAGGCATTCCTGAAGGATCAAGAACAGAGTTTTCCACTAACCGACTCAGAGCGAAAGAAATAACTGAACGGGTAACAAAAGCCTGCCGGGTCTGTCAATTGGTTAATGCTTACCCTTCCAACTTTCCTGCAGGAAAGCACCTACAAGAAACCAGACCAGGACGATTCTTGGAAGTGGACATTACTGAAATTAAGCCAGGATGTTATGGACTTAAATATCTCCTAGTCTTTGTAGATACATTTTCAGGATGAATTAATTGAAGCCTTCCCCCCCCACACACACACACAAAAAAAAAACAACAACAACAAAATAAATGGCACAAATGGTGGTCAAGAAGATCCTGAAAGATATTTTTCTAAGATACGGACTGGCTAAGGCAATAGGGTCTGATAATGGACTGGTGTTAATTGCCCTGATAAGTCAGGGATTAGCCAGGACCCTGGGGATTAATTGGAAATTACATTGTGCTTATAGACCCCAGAGCTCAGTACAGGTAAAAAAAAAAAAATAATAGAACCATTAAAGAGAATTAACAAAATCAAGCTTAGAGATCGGCATAAAAGATCGATCTATTCTCCTGCTTTATGCACTGTTTCATGCAAGAAATACTCATACTCCTCTGTTTCCTTGTGTAACCTCACCCCCTATGAAATTCTCTATGGTCCCTCCTCCAGTAAGGGACCTAACCCAAACTCTAAGACCTAACGATCCCTTCCACACCCCCTTGCTTGACAGACTTAAAGCTCTTGAAAGAAATCAGCAATATCTGTGGAAACATCTGGCCACTGCCGACCAACCTGGGGACGAGGGGACTCCATATCGATACCAAGTAGGAGACTTCGTCTACATTAGACGACATCAGGTGTCATCCCTGGAACCCCACTGGAAAGGACCATATAAGGTGCTACATATAACACCTACAGTGGTAAATGTAGACGGAATCACTTCATGGATCCATGCCTCTCATCTCTGGCCTGCGCCCTGTCCAAAATCTGACTGGAAACTGGAAAAGACTGGTAACACTTTCAAAGTGCATATTCGCCATGTGGATAAGGCTACAGACTCTCCCCTTGGCCAAGAGTAGTCCTAACCCTCATCAGCCTGTTCAGCAGTAATGGCTGATCACAAATCCTACTGTACAAGAAGTATGGTCTATCTTGCATACAGCCCCTTTAGGGACATGGTGGCCATCTCTCCACCCAGACATTTGTCAGCTGGCTATAGGTCTTTCCTATTGGGATATCCCTGATGAAGGGGATCCAACTAAAATTCCAATAAATCCTTTCCGTATCATAGGTAATAGAAACAAACATTATGGATGTAGGGACACGAGAGCCAGATGCAGGTTGGCTAGCCTAGATTACTATGTTTGCCCAGCGGACTATCAAAGCCACAAAAAGACATGGCTGTGTGGGGGAAATGCCGACTTCTTCTGTAAGTCATGGGAATGTGAGCATACAGGGGTGCCTGGTGGAACCCAAACTCCTCATCAAATTCAATACACAGCATTGGCCATATTACCAATTACACCACCAATACCGATGGCCCCCAGAGGGGTCTCTAGATCCTAAAATTCTCCGTGACCTTTTTAACTTCGGCAAGTGCTCAAAGGTGGAAGGAAATTCCCCTAAGTGGAGGCATTTTCCCTCCTTCGCTCACATCCTGAACTATGCTTATCCAATAGATCCTCACCCTCAGCTTTCTGCTCCAGACTCTCTGCTGCCACTCCCACCTCAGCAACCTGATTTCTTCCCTCCAATTACTAGATCAAAAACCCAAACCGCCTGTTCTCAGATTATTGCCCCCTTGCTGAGGTAGCAGGTACTGAGGTACCCATCCACCCACTCACTACTCTCTTCTCCTGTCAGTGCCCGCACCAGGTCCCACCAGGTCCTCTTACCAGCTAACCCAAAGCTCAAACCAGCTAAGGAGAGCCCTCAGACCCCTATCCAAGATGTAATGAAAATGGCCTTTAAAGTTGCTCTGTCATCACTGAAAACAGGTTACTAAGAATTTAAAGTCCCTCACATCCTTTTTGGGATACAAACTCCCATCTTCCCCTCTGCTCTATCTGTTCTACTGCTCAAGTTTTGTTGCCTGGAAAATTCCAAACCCCTTTCCCATTATTCTTTTACATGTCTCCTTCCTCATGCTCAGACCCAAGGTGCTGCTCTCAGACCCGCCTTCCCTGTCTTCCCCGTCTATACCAGGCCCACAGAAAAGTCTTAAATGACCTTCTCCAGCAGTCTTCACCATGGCTGACTTTAGGACTTTCAGCCAAAGAGTCCCTATAAAAGAGTTCAATGTAGATAAACTTCCCCTTTTCGTGTTTCCCTGTTCTATTTGGCCACTGGCTGGAAAAATCAGCACTCCTAAGCTAGACTCCCCCTTACTAGTTTTTCACAAAACATGTGAACAAGGCCTCTGGCCTTGAGCTGGGGCTTCACAGACATGGTTACATTTCTAAGATAAATAAGTTACCAAATGAGCTCCATTGTTACAGCTGGCAGTGAGAAAAAAAAAAGAGAAGAAAAAAGCTCTCCCACTCCAGGTGTCCTTAAAATGTTAACTTGCCCAGAACAGATGAAAAAAACAATAGAAACGAAAACTTCTTTTTGTGAACTTATGCAGACTGTGAACTTCTGAGCCCCTTCCCTTACATGTTGGGTACAAAATTCGGAAACTACCTAAATTTGGAGATCAGGTGACTAATTGATTACAACAGAAGCAATGCCCTCTAAATCCGTTGCAACCAAATAGGTATGTTTCGCTGTCTTCGGTGCTATCTTAGGTGCCTTGAATTGTCCGTCCTTACAACAGTATAATTCTATATACTTAAACATTGTTTATGTTTTCATAAAATGGTCAACAGATGTGATTAATTATGTAATGTTCAGATGTTTCCCAGAGTGCTCTATCATGAGGCAGGTTAATTTAAATATCAAATACGGGGGCATACAACCCGGTTCCTCTGGGAACCTGTATCCCTCACTTTAGCCATCCTATTAAGAAAAGGAGCTGCTGCAGGTGTGGGCACAGGAATCACTGTCCTAGTCCATGTGACACAACAAATGACCCGATGAGAAGCAGCAATAGACCAAAATTTAAAGATATTAAAAACCTCCATCACAGTTTTATAGGAATCTTTAACCTCTCTCTCTGAAATTGTTTTACAGAACATGCGAGGGTTGGACCTCCTCTTCGTGAGAGAAGGGGGCTTTTGTGCTGCATTGAGGGAAAAAGTTGATTTTATGCCGACCATACTGGAGTTGTAAAAAAATCTATGAGTAAATTAAGAAGACGCCTAGAAGAGCACCAACAAGAGAGAGATGCACAAAAAGGGTGGTTTGAGTCTTTGTTCACACAGTCCCCCTGGTTAACTACGCTTTTATCAGCCCTGGCCAGTCCATTAATAATCCTCATTTCATTGCTAATTGTAGGACCCTGTTTGCTCAACCATCTAGTTTCCTTTCTACAAGCTTAAATTGGATAAGTTAAACTTTTGGTAATCAGACAACAATATACCTCACTAGAAGACATAAAATGTGAGACCCCGCAATGCTCATTTTTATGATTAAAATTAACCAGAATAAGAAGTGGGGAATGAAAGGTTAATAAAATATGTACTTTTAACTTCTTGTTTTTCTGTATGCTTAACAAAATACTGATGAAATCTTGAAAACTGTTTGCTAATCTTGTTCCCAGAATGTGCTGTCCCCAATTGCCAAACTGTTGAATGTACTCCCTCTCCCATTGGCATGCAAACCACTCACTCGACCTGACCCATCAATAAATTTCCCTCCCTGCTCTCACCACGTAAATTGCATAAGCTCTGCTTAAGCTGTTCTTAGGGCTCTCTTCTCTATTCAAGTGAGCTCTGAGCCCCAGCATGCTGGACCCCCAATAAACCCTTTGCTGTTGCATGAGACAGTCTCTTCGTGGTCTCTTTTCCGACGCTCGCCCGACTTTACATTGGTACAATCATAAGTGTGAACATTCCTATGTGTGTCCAGAATATTACTATAATAAATAATATATGTAGATCAGGTAATAGGAGTTTTTCTTCCACATTTTTAGGGGAGCAATATTTTGGAGATATATGAATTAGTATTTTGGGTAGAAATAGGTGTACCATTTGTCTATGAATATAGAGATAATGCATGAATAGACAATACTGTGAATTAATAATATTACTGGTTCCAACTTTAAATAATGGATTGAATTGATATCTGAAAATATACAGGAAACCTTATATTGATATACTACATTTAATCCTACCCATTATACATCTGAATGAAATATTAGGGTTATGGATTTTCATGAAGAGTGTTTGAGTTTTGCTTCAAAAGTGATTATGGAAATTGAAAATAATGTGTTTGGAAAGAAGTCTCATGAAAAGACCAGTCCAGAAACCTGGAGGTATGCATGTGTTCTGAAGCAGAAAGTGATTTAAAGTGAAACAAACGCCTATATATTTGCTAACTTGTGGATGATAAATATATACGATGATGTGCAGAAATTGAAGAAATAGTAATGTACCAGTGTTGAATAAAAATGAACGTTAAAATACACATCATGTCCCATAGGAATCTACTTGAATTGATGTTAAACTGCGTCCGTTAATGTAGAAATATTAGAATTTGTATGCACCATTCACTGAAGTTAGTTTTCAGTACTAGGAAACAAATATGTATTTCAGGTAGATGAGTATTTCTGAGAATAATCTTGTGAAAAGTTGATTATAAATCCACATACATGAACATGAATGAATTCAGGGAGTGTATAATAAGACTCATACATTTCATATTTTGAAAAATCTGGAGAGTATATATATATATATATATATATATATATATATACACACACACACACACTCACACAAACTGAGACTATAAAAATAGCAATATATATGCCAATTGAAATTCACCATGAAATATACATCATCCACAGATTCAAAAATATTCATGTTACTGAAGATAGATTTATGTATAATGTTGTTTAACTAGGAAGTTTACCCATACATTGAATTTTCAGTTCCAACAGCATTTAGGAGGAGTAATCTCTTCTCACATTTTGTATCTGCCAAGTCAGCCACCTCACAAGAATGTACGTGTGATACCAGGTAGGATTCTATATGTGCATATAAAAATACATGTGCTGAGTAGGCTACAGAGAGAGGGAGACAGGAATTCACATATTTGTTAACTTTAAAAACACATGGATAACTATTTCAACAGAAAATTGACTAGATTTATAACACATACCCTTTTTTATGCAAAAGGCAAGTCCAACTATACACCATGCCTCCTCTGAACTGCTTGGATTTCTATTCTGTTTGGGTTATTTTTCTCCATCATATTAGGAGTAGTAGTCAGAGTCCAGTAGGTTATGAGTTAGTGTCAGGGATCAGTATTTCAAATGGAAAATAGAATAATGAATCAAATGTGTATGCAAATATATGCTACACAAAAATCTTCCCACTCTCATCCAGAACAAATCCTTGACATTACCTTCGCCTGAAGTAAGTCACAATTAGAATAGAAGAGTTAGAAAATCTGTGAATACATATCTTGAGTGGAAAATGCTCAGAGTTCAGAACCTTGGAGGTGGTAGAGGAGTTTCCAAAAGTAAGGGACATGGTAAACACTCCTCTAACATGGAGGTCTGCTGGCGGAAAGACATCTTGAGAAACTGCCTCTGAGGTTGGGCACTTGAAACATACGTTATTTTCAGGAGCTTTAGCTTCCTTTGTAGTGAGACAATAAAATCTGGGTCTGCATCTATGTGACCTGGAGGATATGGTTTCTTATTTTCCAGTGAACATGAGGCAGCAGTGCTGAATTCACTCTTTGTAGGTAAACAGTGGCCACTGGAGTCTAATTGTCTCCCCATGTGGACTGTGGAGCCATTTGGTCATCCTCCACTTTTCGTGGTGTTTCCTGCTGTTGCACTGGGAGTTTGGTATTTGCTTCACAAAATACAAGAAGTTCAACAGGGACACAGTGCTGTAGGGAGTTCTGTTACGTGTTGTGGGTCAGGGTCTGCAGGAGAATGCAACAACAGGCTTCTTTCCCACATACTTTGCCCCCTTGTCCATAGCAACATGATTCTGAACATGGCCCTAAATCCTCTCCATATAAAAACATGCTTTTACATATTCGGGTCTCCTGGCTGCACCATGTTAGTCACAAAAAATTTGGAAGCCAATGAGAAATCCACATGGCCATAACACAGATGTATTATCACACAACTGCAGACCACTTCTCTAGGCCCAATACTCTGCAGGCTCTAACTTGCTTGCCCCCATGTCCATATCAACTTGATTCTGAACATGGCCCTGAAATCTTTCAATATAAAAACATGCTTTTACATATACAGGTCTCCTGGCTGCACCATGGCAGTCACAATGAATTTGGAAGCCAATGGCAGAACCACATGGTCACAACACAGATGTATTATCACAAAACTGCACACCATTTCTCTAGGCCAACAACTCTGCAGGCTATAACTCAATGGCATCTCTGTTCTACACCATTTTCTTGAAACCCAGTGAATTAAGGCAGGGTCTGGTACACTCAAGATCAGCAACAGGACATCCAAAGGTTCTCCAGTGCCACCTGGTCATGGGAATGTTAAAAATTTCATGGTATTTATCTGGCCATTTTTCAAGGATGAAGTTGGAGGCACTGTGGGTTTCAATTCATTCAGGAACCATTAAATGTTGAGGAAGTTCATTTCAAAGAAAGCTCTGGAGAACTCTCACAGGCAAGGCTTCCAAAAGAGTGGCCAAAAGGTCACATGAAGCCAGGCGCAGTGAGGTCTCCAATGTGAGGTCCATGTGTGTTTTGACTCAAAACTATCCCTGCCAAGTCTTTCAGAATAAAATCATGTGATATACTGGCTGAGATTCCCAGTACTCTTTGGAAAACCACCCTGGGCCTAGATCTCAGTTTCCAAGGGTGACTTTCATGCGTGGCCTCCTAATATCCCAACACTTTTCATGGCAATACTTCTCTGAGGTCAATTCCAGAACGCAGTCTCTAAGGGGAATCAAACCAGAGTTCAAGCCCAGGTTGACCCAGTCATCTCTTCACACCGCCAATCAAATGAACACAATTAAAAACAAAACACTATCACATGGCCCCATCTTCTTCCTTATAGACACTCATCATAACCACTGGTTGGAGCTTTCCATGAGGGGCACATTCCAAAAGAGTGTCCAAAATAAGCTCCCTTGCCCCTCATTTGGCTCAAGTCAGGGTGGGAAGGACACCCTTCCTGTGTACCAGGAGTGATCAAATAGGCCTGTCATTAATACTGCTCCGCTTTTCCAATTTGAGGCCTTCTGACTGTGGGGTTTAGATTCTTTATGTGAACTGGAGTCATGAGAAAAGACAAGCACCTCTGCAGAGATTTGAAGAACTCATTTGACCAAAAGGATCGCTATTCTCACTTGATTGATTTCAGGAACCTACAGAGAAAGGCAATAGAATTCATTCACAATGACTGAAATTTTTTGCGAATTTGGTTTTGGTTTCACACATGGGATCTTTCTTTAGATCCATCAGGTGCTGAGAATCTAAGCCACAGCCTCACACAGGGTAGAGAGCCTGATTCAGACACATCCCTTTCCGAAGCAATTTAGCAAGAGCCACAGGTGATGCCCATTCATTTCCATTTGAAAACTGTTTTCTTCAGGCTTCACAAAGGGGTAGCCTGAGCCCAACATCTTCCTGACATTCAGGGCAACAGAACAATAGGTAAGCAAAAGGCCCAAAGCATGGCATCTCCACTGAGATTTTTCTGGTCACACTCATATCTGAGTTTTCTGAGATACTGGCCATTCCCTTCAGGTATCCAGTACATGGACATGTCAAAGACCTTGGAGTTGGTACATATCTTGGACACAAAACAATGAGACTATTCTGGAGAGTTGCCAGAATTCAGGAAGAAAACAGGGACTTAGGAAGGTAGTAGGTTTTGCCAATCCATAAGGCAAGCTGCAGTCCATTCATAAATTGGGCAGGATGAATGCTGGGAATCTTTTTACTACACAGGACACATCCATTGTTGCATTGTCTTTTCTCATGTCTACAACCACGGACACAGTGGGATACACAGACACAGAAACACTCACCTTGTCAAATGACTTACTAGAAATAGTTCACTGAAAACCAAACAAACCGCCTTTCCTACCTATTCTCAGAACAAGAGACAAAACCACACACCCACACTCACAATGGCACCTCCTTCCCCTAAGTAGGTCTGTGACTATCCGGAGTGTTCTCTGACTGGTGGGCAATACTCTGTTCCCCCGAAATGGCCTGTATTCTCTCAGATCTGGTTTACTTGGCCAACTATGTGAAGTTGTCAGGAAAAAGTGGTGAGCCACTACCTGCTTTCTCAGGAAAGGTCCCTCTTCAGAGCTCTCCTGGCATTTGGCCATCCTCACATCAGTAGGTACCAAGAAAGACTGACTCTGTCCTTGGTAAATCCAAACAAGTGAGCCCACTGGGACTGGGACTGGAACTGCATCTGGGTGCCTGGCTTCTTGGATACCAAGTTCAGAGAGTTCCATCACCAAGGAAATGAGGTATGACACTTTCTTTGGAACTGAATGAGGTCACTGCTTTTGCAACCACTTGGTCCTAACAGTTGCTTCCAAGGGCCCCATGAGATGGAGGCTGCCCCTTCTTCCTCTGACACTTTCACAATTTAGAATGGTATATCAACCATAGGCACACACACAGGCCTGGTTTGGTCCATCTTCTCCACAATAAGAAGAGAGAGGCTGATTCAGACACATCCCTTCATCCTGACCAGGTGGTTTGTCATCGAAGATGACTTTTGCTCTTTCAGGTCCTTCATACCTGTCTACAACTTCTCCAGGTATCATTTCTGCATGGACCTTTGAGGATCTCAGCAGGTGGAAGGTCCCCTACTTTTCTGTATTGTAAGAACAACTTTGTCCCTGCTCTTCTGTAAAATGAGATTGAGGGAACAGTGTATGTTTTGGGTTAATAACAGGTTTGATTTCGATTTGTGTTAGGAATCATTCTTCTGGATGAATAATGGTATTGGGAACCTGGTATATTTACAAGAATGTAGAGGTGAAACATAAGTATGAAAACAGAAATCCAGGTATGATTTTAAACCCATAAGGGCATTGGGCCCTTGATTGGGATACTTAGCTTTGAATTATGTTCTGCACAGATGTCTCAGATAATTTGATATACAATGGCATAGGACCTTGTACCTTGGAAGATTGAATGTAGAAGAGAACATCCCTTCAAAAAGGGATAGTCGGTAGGATTAGGAAGATAGTCGGTCGTTTTAGGAAGAAGAGTGAGTATATGATTTGGAACAAAAGTTCTTTAGCAATAGGATTTCAGTTAGAGAGTGAATGTATATGTCAGCACATATGAAGAGCCAGTCACGATGATGAAGTGGGGAAAACATGTAGAAAAGAAGATATCAATAAATATATTACAAAATCAGGGAAAGTATAAAGTGAGTGAGAGGATTAGACATTTTCAACAGGCTTGAGGTTGAATCTTAGAAAGAAACAAATATGAAGTCACCAATAATATTGACATTTGAGAGCATTAGGCACCCTGGACATGGATGTTTTTAGTAATCTATGTTCACATTTCATTTAGGCTTTGCTTGGTTCAATCATAAGTGTAACATTTACATTTTTGTCCAGAATATTATTGTGATAATATGTATATGTAGATCAGGTGACATAAGTATTTCTTCCACCATTTTTGGTAGCAATATACTGAAGACATAAAATTAGTATTGGGCGTACAAAGAGGTGTACCCTATGTCTATGAATATAGAGATAAAGCATGAATAGACCATACTGTGAATAAGTAATATAACTTGTTCCCACTTAATATAATGGGATGAACTGATATCTGAAAAATTACTGGAAATCTTATATGCATATACAATCATTCATTCCAACCAGTTATTCATCTAATGTCAATATTAGTGTTTTGGTTTATCATGAAGAGTGTGTGAGTTTTACTTCAAAAGTGATTATGGAAATCGAAAATAATGTGTTTGGAAAGAAGTCTCATGAAAAGACCAGTCAAGAAACCCTGACAATACATGTGTTGTGAAGTAGGAAGTGATTAAAGTTTAAAGAAATGCCTACAAATTTGTGAACTTGTGGATGAAATACATATCTTATGATGAGCAAAAAGTGAAGAAATAATAATGTACCAGTGTTGAATATAAATGAACATCATATTATATATCATGTCCCATTGGGATCTACTTGCATTGGTGATAGACTGGATCAGTTCCTGTAGAATTATTAACATTTGTATGCACCATTCACTGAAGTTAGTTTTCAGTACTAGGAAACAAATATGTATTTAAGGTGGATGAATATTTCTGAGACTAATATTTTGGAAAGTTTATTATAAATCCACATGCATGAACATGAATGAATTTAGAGAGTGTATATAAGACACATATATTTCATATTTTGAAAAATCTGGAGAGTGTATATATATATATATATATATATATATATATATATATATATATATATATATATACACACACACACATACCCACACACACACAAAAAAAACCACACACAGACATTTAAAAGTAGCAATATATATGCCAATCAAAATTCATCTTTAAATATATATCATCCACAGATGCAAAAATATTTATTTTACTGAACATGAGTTTATGTATAATGATGTTCTAGTAGGAAGTTCCCCTATAGGTGGAATTTTCAGTTCCAACAGCAATTTGGAGGAGTGATCTCTTCTCACAATTTGTATCTGCCAAGTCAGCCATCTCACAAAAATGTACATGTGATACCAGGTAGGATTCTATAAGTGCATATGAAAATACATGTGATGAATAGGCTACAGAGAAAGGGAGACAGGAATTCATATATTTGTTTAATTTAAAAACACATGGTGAACTATTTCAATTAAAAATTGACTAGATTTATAACACCTACCATTTATCATGCAAAAGGTAAGTCCAAGTATGCAGCATGCCTCCTCTGAACTGCTTGTATTTCTATTCTGTTTGGGTATTTTTCTCCATCATATTAGGATTAGTAGTCAGAGGATAGTAGGGTATGGGATAGTGTCAGGGATTCAGTATTTCGAATAGAAAATTGAAAATGAATGCAATGTGTATGCAAATATGTGCTACACAAATATCTTCCCACTCTCATCCAGAGCAATGCCTTGACATTACCTTCGCCCCATGTATGACACAATTAGAGCAGAAGAGTTAGAAAATCTGTGAATACATATCTGCAATGGAAACTGCTCAATTTTCACAAATTTGGAGAAGGTAGAGGAGTTTCCAAAATTAAGGGACAATGTAAACTCTCCACAAACATGGAGCTCTGCTGGCCTAAAGAGTTCTTAAGAAACTGCCTCTGAGGTTGGGCACATGAAATATATGTTGTTGTCAGGAGCTTTAGCTTCCATTGTAGTGAGACCATCCAAGCTGGTCTGCATTTTTGTGACCTTTGTGAGCACATGGTTTCTTGTTTTCCAATGAACATGAAGCAGCCTTGCTAAATTCTCTCTTTGTAGGTAAACTGTGACCAATGGGGGCTAAGTGTCTCCCCGTGTGCACTGTGAACCCATTTGGTCATCCTCCACTTTTCGTGCTGTTTCTTGCTGCTGCACTCGCAATTTGGCATTTGCTTCATGAAACAAGGAGTTCAACTGGGACACAGTGCTGGAGCGAGTTCTGTCACGTGTGGTGGGTCAGGGTCTGCAGGAAAATGCACCAACCATGCTTCTATCCCACCAGCTTGCCTCCTTGAGCATAGCAACCTGATTCTGAACATTGCCCTGAAACTCCTACATATAACAAGATGCCTTTTGAGAGAAGGGTCTGCTGGCTGCACCATATCAGTCATAATCCATTTGGAAGCCAAAGGCAGATCCACATGGCCAAACCACAGATTTTTTATCACACACCTGCCCACAACTTCTCTAGGTCCACTACTCAGCAGGCTCGAACTTACTTGCATCTCTTTTCTATACCATTTTCATGAAAACCAGTCAATCAAGGCACCTTCTGGTATATTCATAATCAGAAACAGGACATCCAAAGGTTTTCCAGTGCCACCTGCTCATGGGAATTTTAAACATTTCATGGTATTTATCTAACCATTTTTAAAGGATGAAGTTGGAGGCACTGTGGGTTTCAATTCATTCAGGAACCATTAAATGTTGAGGAAACTCATTTTAATGAAAGCTCTCGAGAACTCTCACAGGCAAGGCTTCCAAAAGAGTGGCCAAAAGTTCACATGAAGCCAGGCCCATTGAGGTCTACAATATGAGGTCCATGTTTGTTTTGACTCTCAACTATTGCTGCCAAGTCTTTCAGAATAAAATCATGTGATATCCTGGCTGAGATTCCCAGTGCTCTGTGGAAAGCAACCCTGGGTCAAGACTAATTTTCCAAGGACTCCATGCGTGGTCTCCTAAAATCCCAACACAACTCATTGCAATACTTCTCTAAGATCAGTTCCAGAATGCAGTCTCTAAGGGTAATTACGCCAGAGTTCCAGCCCACGTGGACCAATTCATCTCTTCCAACCGCCACACAAGTGACCACAATTAAAACCAAAACACTCCCACATGGACCTCATCTTCTTCCATATAGACACTCATCATTACCTCTGGCTGGAGGATTCTATGAGGGGCACAGCCCAAGACAATGTCCAAAAGAAGCTTCCTTACCCCTCATATGCCTAAAGGCCCGGACTCCCTTCCTGTGAACCAGGAGTGATCAAATAGGCCTGCCGTTAATACTGCTCCACTTCTGCAATTTGTGGCCTATTGACTGTGGGGTTTAGATTCTTTTTGTAAATGGGAGTCATGAGAAAACCCAAGCACCTATGGGCTAGACTCTGCAGGGCTTTGAAGAACTCATTTGACCCAAAGGATCCCTATTCTCACTTGATGGAGGCAGGAACATTACAGAGGAAGACGAGAGACTCCATCCACAATGACCGCTCTTTTGGCCATTTTGGTTTTGGATGCACACATGGGATCCTTCTTTAGACCCATCAGGTGCTGAGAATCAAAGCCACAGCCTCACACAGGGCCAAGAGGCTGATTCAGACACATCCCATTCTAAAGCAATTAAGCAAAGAGCCCAAGGTGATGCCCATTCATTTTCATTTGAAAACTGTTTTCTTCAGGCTTCAAAAAGGGGTGGCCTGAGTCAAAGAACTTCCTGACATTCAGGGCAACAGACAAATAGGTAAGCAAAAGACCCAAAGCAGGGTTTCTCCATTGAGACTCTCCTGGTCCCAATGATATCTGTGTTTTCTGACATGCTCTCATTCCCTTCAGCTATCCAGTACATAGCCATGTCACAGATCTTGGAGGTGGTTCATATGGTGGACATAAAATCATAAGCCTATTCTGAAGAGTGGCCATAATTCTACGAAGAAAACAGGAACTTTGGAAGATAGTAGGTGTTGCACATCCATAAGGCAATCCACAGTCCATTCATAAATTAGGCAGGATGAATGCTGAGAAGCTTTCTACTAGACATGACAAATCCATTGATGCATTCTCTTTTCTAATGTCTACAACCACAGACACGGTGGGATACACAGACATAGAAACACTTGCCTTGTCAAAGCACTCAGTACACACAGTCCATTCCAAACCAAACAAACTGCCTTTCCTACCTATTCTCAGAACATGAGACAAAACCACAAACTCACACCCACAACCACAAAGGCACCTCCTTCCTCCAAGTAGGTATGTGACTATCTGGAGAGCCCTCTGACTGGTGGACCATTTTATGTTCCCCCGAAACGGCCTGTCCTGTCTCAGATCAGGTCTCTTTGGCTAACTCTGTGAAATTGGCCGGGACCAGCAGTGAGACACTACCTGCTTTCTCAGGAAAGGCCCCTCTTCAGAGCTCACCTGGCATTTGGCCATACTCACATCAGTATTTACCAAGAAAGACGGACTCTGTCCTCTGTAAATCTAAACAAGTGAGCCCACTGGGACTGGAACTGGGACTGCCTCTGGGTGCCTGGATTCCAAGTTTAGAGTGTTCCTTCAACAAGAAAATTAGATGAGGTCACTTCTTTCTGGAACTGATTGAATTTGCTGCCTTTGCAACCACTTTGTCCTAACAGTTGTTTCCAAGGGTCTCATGAGATGGAGGCTGCCCCTATTTCCTGTTACAATTTCACAAGATAGAAAGTTATATCAACCATAGGCACCTGGGAACAGCTCTCTACATAGGCCTGGTTTGGTCCATCTTC
The DNA here is from genome assembly GCF_048772815.1 of Callospermophilus lateralis. Taxonomy (NCBI): domain Eukaryota; kingdom Metazoa; phylum Chordata; class Mammalia; order Rodentia; family Sciuridae; genus Callospermophilus; species Callospermophilus lateralis. The sequence continues at coordinate 252,034 of NW_027513102.1, forward strand.
TCTACATTAAGAAGATAGAGGCTGATTCAGACACATCCCTTCGTCATGACCAGGTTGTTTGCAATTGAAGATGACTTTTTCTCTCTCAGGTACTTCATAGTTCCCTATATCTTCTCCAGGGATTATATCTGCATAGACCTTTGAGCTTCTCAGCAGGTGAAAGTCTCCCTACATTTTTGTATTGTAAGACCAACTCAGTCCTGCTCTTTTGTAAAGATAGATTGAGGGAACAGTATATGGTTAGGGTTAATAACAGGTTCGATTTGTGTTAGGAATCATTCTGCTGGATGAATAAGAATATTGGGATCCTGTGGTATTTATAAGAATATAGAGGTGAAATATAAGTATGACAATGGAATTCTAGATAAGATTTGAAGCCCAGAAGTGCACTGGGCACTGGAGTGGGAAACTTAGCTTTGAACAATGTTCTGCACAGATATCTCAGATAAATCAATATATAATGGCAAAGGACCATGTACCTTGGTTGATTGAATGTGTAAGAAAACATCCAGTCAAAAAGGGATAGTCGGTAGGATTAGGAAGATAGTGTAGGTTTAGATAGAAGAGTGAGAATAGGATTTGGACCAAAAGTACTTTAGCAATAGAGTTTTGGTTAGAGAGTGAATGTAAATGTCAGCACATGTGAAGAGTTGGTCACAGTGATGAACTGGAAAAAATATGTAGGAAAGCATTTATCAATAGAAACATTAGGAAATCAGGCAAAGTATAAAGTGAGTGATAGGATTAGACATTTTCAACAGGTTGAGATTTAATATATAATCTTAGGAAGAAACAAATATGTAGTCACCGACAGGATAGACATTTGAGAGCATTAGGCCACCTGGACATGGATGGTTTTAGTAATCCATGCTCACTTCCTATTTAGGATTTGGTACAATCATAAGTGTGACATTTGCGTTTTGTGTCCAGAATATTACACTGAAAAAATGTATATTTATATCAGGTGACATGAGTATTTCTTCCACCATTTCTGGAAGCAATATGTTGAAGACATATAAATTAGTATTGGGGGTACAAATACGTGCACCCTGTGTCTCTGAATATAGAGAAAATGTATGAATAGACAATAGTGTGAATAAAGAATATAATTGGTTTCAACTTTAAAAAATGGATTGAAGTGGTATCTGAAAATATAAAGAAAATTTTATATTGATAAACATACATTCATTCAAACCAATTATACATCTATTTGTAATATTAGGGTTATGGTTTATCATAAAGTGTGTGAGTTTTGCTTCAAAATTGATTATGAAAATCGAAAATAATGTGTTTGGGTAGAAGTCACATGAAAAGACCAGTCAAGACACCTGGAGGAATACATGTGTTCTGAAGCAGGAATTGATTGAAAGTGAAACAAATGCCCATAAATTTGTGAATTTGTGGATGAAATATATATCCTATGATGTCCATAATACGAATAAATATTAATGTACCAGGGTTTAATAAAAATGAACGTCAAAATGCACAGCTTGTCATATCGGAATCAAGGTGCATTGATGTTAAACTTGGTCAGTTACTGTAGAAATATTAGTTAAATCTGTTTTTCAGGTGGATGAATATTTCTGAGAATAATCTTGTGAAAAGTTGATTATAAATCCAAGTCCATGAACATGAATAAATTTAGCGAGTGTAAATAAGACACATATATTTCATATTTTCAAAAATCTGGAGAGTATATATATATATATATATATATATATATATATATATATATATATATTTACACAAAACACACACAGTCATTAAAAAGTAGCAATATATATGAAACTCAAAATTCATCTATAAATATATATCATCCAAAGATGCAAAAATATTTATTTTACTGAACATGAGTTTATGTATAATGTTTTTCTACTAGGAAGCTCCCCTATAGGTGGAATTTTCAGTTCCAACAACGATTTGGAGGAGTGATCTCTTCTCACAATTTGTATCTACCAAGTCAGCCAACTCACAAAAATGTACATGTGATACCAGGTAGGATACTATAAATGCATATAAAAATACATGTGATGAATAGGCTACAGAGAAAGGGACAGGAATTCATATATTTGTTAATTTTAAAAACACATGGAGAACTATTTCAATTGAAAATTGACCAGATTAATAACACCTACCATTTATCATGCAAAAGGCAAGTCCAAATATACAACATGCCTCCTCTGAAATGCTTGTATTTCTATTCTGTTTGCGTTACTTTTCTCCATCATATTAGGATTAGTAGTCAGAGTCTAGTAGGGTATGTGAATATTTTTGAGAATAATCTTGTGAAAAGATGATTATAAATCCACATTCATGAATATGAAAAATTTAGGATGTGTAAAATAATACACATATATTTCATATTTTGAAAAATCTGGAGAGTGTGTATATATATATATATATATATATATATATATATATATATATATATATATATATACACACACACACACAAACATTCACAGACATTAAAAAGTAGCACTATATGCCAATTTAAAAACACCATGAAATATATATCATCCACAGATCCAAATAAATTCATTTTACTGAACATCGATTTATGTATAATGTTGTTCAACTAGGAAGCTCACCCACAGGTTGAATTTTCAGTTCCAACAGTGTTTAGGAGGAGTGATCCCTTTTCACAATTTGTATCTGCCAATTCAGCCTCCACACAAGAACGTACGTGTGGTAACAGTTAGGATTCTAAATGTGCATATAAAAATACAGGTGCTGAATAGGCTTCAGAGAAAGGGAGACAGGAATTCACATATTTCTTAACTTTTAAAATACATGGAGAACTATTTCAAAAAAAATTGACAAGATTTAAAACTCCTACACTATATAATTCAAAAGGCAAGCCCAACTATCCACCATGCCTCCTCTGAACTGCTTGTAGTTCTATTCTTTTGGGGGTATTTTTCTCCAACATATTAGGATTAGTAGTCAGAGTCTAGTAGGGTATGTGTTAATGTCAGTGATTCAGTATTTTGAATGGAAAATAGGAAAATGAATCCAATGTGTATGCAAATATGTGCTTCAGAAAAATCTTCCCACTCTCATCCAGAACAATCCCTTGACATTAACTTCGCCCCAAGTAAGAGACAATTAGAGGAAAAGAGATAGAAAATATGTGAATACATATCTGAAATGGAATTTGATCAGGAGTTCACAACCATGGAGGTGGTAGAGGAGTTTTCAAAAGTAAGGGACAGGGTAAGCACTCCACAATCACAGAGCTCTGCTGGCCTAAAGACTTCTTGAGAAACTGCCTCTGAGTTTGGGCACTTGAAATATATGTTGTTTTCAGGAGCTTTTGCTTCCTTCTAGTGAGACGATCAAAGCTGGGTCAGCATCTATGTGACCTGGAGGACATAAATTGTAATATTCCAATGAACATGAGGGAGCAGTGCTGAATTCTCTCTTTGTAGGTATACTATGGCCACTTGGGGCTAAGTGTGTCCCCGCGTGGATTGTATATTCATTTGTTCCTCTTCCACTCTTCATTGTGTTTCTTGCTGCTGCACTGCGACTTTGGTATTTGCTTCACGAAATACATGGAGTTCAACTGGGACACAGTGGTCTAAGTGTCTGCCCGTGTGGACTGTGAAGCCATTTAGTAATCCTCCACTTTTCCTGGTGTTTCTTGCTGCTGCACTGCGAGTTTTGTATTTGCTTCATGAAATACAAGGAGTTCAACTGGGACACAGTGCTGGAGGGAGTTCTATCACATGTGGTGGCTCACACATGAGCATTCATGAAACCGGCCTCTATACCACATAGCTTGCTCCCTTGACCATAGCAACCTGATTCTGTAAATTACCCTAAAACCTCTCCATATAACAAGATGTGTTTACTTATAATGGTCTCCTGGCTGCACCATGTCCGTCTCATGACATTTGGAATCCAAAGGCAGATCCACATGGCCCCATCACAGATGTTTTATCACACACCTGCCTACCGCTGCTCTAGGCCCTCTACTCATCAGGCTCCAAATTACTGGGATCTCGGTTCTACACCATTTTCATTAAACCCAATCAATCAAGGCACTGTCTGGTACACTCATGATCAGAAATAGGACATCCAAAGGTTCTGTATGCCACCTGTTCATGGGAATTTCAAAAATTTAAACTATTTATCTAGCCATTTATCAAGGATGAATTTGGAGGCACAGTGGATTTCAATTCATGCAGGAACCATTAAATGGTGAGTATGATCATTTCAATGAAAACTCTGGAGAACTCTCACAGGCAAGGCTTCCCAAAGAGTGTCCAAAAGGTCACCTGAAGCCAGGCTCATTGAGGTCTACAATTGAGATCCATGAGTGTTTTGATCTCAACTATGGCTGCCAAGTCTTTCAGAATAAAATCTTGTGGTATCCTGACTGAGATTCCCAGTGCTCTGTGGAAAGCTACCCTGGGCCTACATCTCAGGTTCCAAGGGCGACTCTCATGCATGGCCTCCTCAAATCCCAACACAACTCATGGCAATACTTCACTAAGCTCAGTTCCAGGACACAGTGTCTAAAAGGAGTCACACCAGAGTTCAGGCCCAGGAGGACCCAGTAATCTCTTCCAGCTACCACACATATGACCACAATTTAAATCAAAACACTCCCACATGGGCCTCATCTTCTTCTACACAGACACGCATCATAACCTCTGGCTGGAAGTTTCCATGAGGGGTGCAGCCCAAGACAGTGTCCAAAATAAGCTCCATTGCCCCTCATTTGCCAAAAGTCAGGGTGGCCTAAACACCCTTCCTTTGAACCAGGAGTGATCAAATAAGCCTGCCTTTAATACTGCTCTGCTTCTCCAATTTGAGGCCTAATGACTGTCAGGTGTAGATTTTCTATGTGATTTGGAGTCATGAGAAAACCCAAGCACCTATGGGCTATCCACTGTAGGGCTTTGAAGAACTCATTTGACCCAAATGATCCCTATTCTCACTTGACGGAAGTCAGGAACTGAAAAGGTCGGGCGAACTTCGGAGGAAAAGACCACCAAGAGACTGTCTCATGCCACAGCAAAGGGTTTATTGGGGGTCCAGCATGCTGAGGCTCAGAGCTCACTTCAGAGGAGCAAAGAACAAAGAGCCCCGAGAACAACTTGAGCAGAGTTTATATACATTCTTTAGAGAGGGCAGGGACTTTACATACATCATAGCCTCCTTTAGAAAATCATCATATACCGCGGGAAAATCAAATAATAACTCTAAAACATGATTAGCACATTCATTGGTGGGAACAGGTTGGGCAGCGGGTGATTGGTCAGCCGTGAGAAGGAGTATACATTTAAACTGATTGGTTGAAGCACTGAGATGTATACGTGCAAATCTGCATGGTTTCTGGGAAAGGGGTGGTTAAGTAACGAGGTGGTCAGGGAAGATTTCAACACACATCTAATGGGAAGATCCGGGAATTGTCTTAAGTGCCACAGGAATTTCAGGTTCTGAGTGCAGCTTGGAAAATGTACAAAACCTGGTTCTTTACGTTTCAATTTCAATTTCTTTTATTCTTTCATTTCCCACCCCTTTTTCTGACTACTTTTAATCTTAAAAGTAATGAATCAAAATTATTGTGGGGTTTCACATTCTATTCCTACCAGTGCAGCATATTTCTGTCTGATTATCATGAGTTTCACCTGCCTAATCTGAGCCTGGAGAAAGGAAACTATGTGGTTAGGCAAACAAGGTCCCACAGTTAGCAACACCATAAGGATGATCAGGGGTCCAGCTAAGTCTGATATTAGTGTAGTTACCAGGGGTACTCGGTTAACCATGACTCAAAGCACCCTTGTTGAATCTCCCATTCTCTCTGGCGCTCTTCAAGGTATTTTCTTAATTTACTCATGAATTATTTTGCAACTCCAATATGGTCAGCATAAAAACAACATTCTTCTCTCAGTGCAACACAGAGGCCCTCTCCCTCATCAAGAGGAGGTCTAATCCTCACCTGTTCTGTAAAACAACTTCAGAGAGAGAGGTTAAGGATTCCTGCAAAGCTGTGATGGAGGTCTCTAACGTCTTCAAGTCTTGATTTATTGCTGTTTCTAATTGGGCCATTTGTTGTTAACCACGCATCATAGAAGCTGTTCCCATACCCACTCCTGCAGCAGCTCCTATCCCCAATAGGATGGCTAGAGTAAGGGACAATGGTTCCCCTTGATATCGGGTTGTTTGTCCCCCTAGTAGACCTTCAAATGATTAGGCATTATTATAGAGTACCCTGGAGAGTATCTGCACCATTACACAATAATTTACAGGGCTGTCAAAGACCTGGGCTGAAATACAAGGAGTTCTGACTGTGTGGAGTTCAGTACCATAAAGGTTCCTTTAATTAGTTCCCAGGGGGAGGAGTCAGATGTACTCTGGACTGGGGAAGTAGGCAAAGACGGAATCCAGGAAGTATTAGATGGTAGAGGGGTTCTGGTAGATCTAGGCATGGAAGGTTTAGGAGGCTTAATCCCTGGCTTGAGGGGATTGGGTCCTATTGCTGTGGGATTTTCTTTCTTTTTAAGCCAGACGGTGAACCAGAGACCAAATTCATCACCTGGGCCAAAAATATAGAATCGCATTCCCCACGTATTTCCCATAGGCCAGGTTTTTCTGAGGTAGCCCCTTCCTTTGGAAGTGAAAGTTATATTGAGGGGGTAACATAGAGTATTCTTTCCACAGCGAGTTTTTGACACCACTGGGCAAGCAGCACATTTCTTGGGATCAATCCAGGTGTCATTTCATCCTACCGGAATCATACCTTTCTGGGGAGTTTGGGTTCCACCATGCAGCTTTCGTTTGTTCACAACCCCAAGATCTACAATAAAAGTCACTGGGTCCTCCACAGGTTTGGGCCTGTTTTATGACTTTGGAAATCAGGTGGGCACACATAATAGTCAAGACTGGCTAGTTTACACCTGAGCTGGGGGAGATGACATCCACAATTCATGGGTTAAGGTGGTCTATGTTGCCCTAGTTAGGGTTTGAGTGGGATCTGTGTGGGGTCCTCTATGTCAGGGAGATCCCAGTCAGGGAAGCCTATGGCAAGCTGACAAATTTCCGGGTGGAGAGATGGCCACCAAGTCCATAAGGTGGCTGTTTGTGAAATAGATCACACTACTTGCCCATTAGGATTCATTACTTGCCCTTGTTGCTGAGCACGCTGATGGGGATTAGGGCTGCTGGTGGTCATGGGAAGAATCCATAGCCCTACCCACATGACGGACACGCAACTTGAGATGGATACCAGTCTGTAGAAGTTTCCAGCCAGAGTCTGTACAGGGCTCAGGCATGAGATGGGAGGCATTGATCCAGGAAGTGATCCCATCCACTTTCACCACTGTGGGTGTTATAAGCAGCACCTGGTATGGTCCTTTCCAGTGGAGTTCCAGGGATGACACCTGACGCCATCTCACGTACACGAAGCCTCCCACTTGATATCAATGTGGGGTTCCCTCGTCTCCAGTCTGATAAGCAGAGGCCAAATGTTTCCACAGGTATCGCTGGGTGCTGGGTTTGTTAAAGGGCTTTAAATCTGTCAAGCAAGGGGGTGTGAAAGGAATCATTAAGTCTCATAGTTGGGATTAGGTCCCCTACTGGAGGAAGGGCACCATTGAGAATTTCATAAGAGGTGAGGTTACACAAAGAGGCGGAGGGGGTATTTCTTTCACAAAACAGTGCATAAGGTTGGAGCATAGTCCATTTTTTTATGCCAGTATCCAAGCTTAATTTTGTTAAGTACTCTTTGATGGTTCTATTCATCCTTTCTACCTGTCCTGAGCTATAGGGTCTATAAGCACAATGTAACTTCCAATTAATCCCCAGGGTCCTGGCAAATCCCTTACTTTCCTGGGGCATGAATGCCGGTCTGTTAGCGGACCCTATTACCTTAGACAGGCCGAACCTTGGAAAAATGTCTTCTACGATCTTTTTGACTACCATCTGAGCTGTTTCTTTCTTCATGGGGAAGGCTTCGACCCATCCTGAAAAAGTATCTACAAAGACTAGGAGATATTTAAGTTCATACCTTGCTGGCTTAATTTCAGTAAAGTTCAATTCCCAGAATTGTCCTTGTCTGGTTCCTTGTAAGCGCTTCCCTGCAGGAAGCTTGGATGGGTAAGCATTAACTACTTGGCAGACTTGACAAGCTCTAGTCACCTGCTCAGCTATTTCTTTCCTCTGTGAGTCAGTCAATAATAAGTCCTTTCTCCGGTCCTTTAAGAGTGCCTATATCTTCTCTGAGTCTAAGTGGGTGAGCTGGTGTACGTCTTTGACATAAAGGTGGGCTTTTTGAAATTGTAAACTTGGCTCTGTAGGATCCCAGAGTTCTGTATCTGTCTCCTCAGATGATAAGTTGCCTGAATGTTCCGGTGCGGCCAAGTCTCCTGATTGTTGTTCCCCCTGGTGTGGAAAAAGTTAACACGGTCACTCCATTTAGGGCTGCCAATTAAGCTTCCTCATCTGCCCTTCTTTTTCCAACCGCCAAGGGTTCATTTCCCTTCTGGTGCCCTGGGCAGTGCACTATAGCTAGTTCCTTAGGGCCCTGCACTGCTGAGAGAAGTTGGAGGATCTCATCTTTGTTCTTTATTTCTTTCCAGGTGGAGGTTAATAACCCCCTTTGATGGGAAATAGCCCCGTGCACATTTGCAGTGGCAAATGCATAGCGGCTATCAGTGTATATGGTGGCCCTTTTGCCTGTTGCTAGTTCCAATACTTTCGTAAGGGCAATCAGTTCTGCTTTTTGGGCTGATGTCAGTTCTGGGAGACCAGAGGAACAGATGACATTAATTTTGCTAACTACTGCTTCTCCAGCCCACCGCTTACCATCTTGGAGGAAGCTGCTGCCATCCATAAACCATACAACTTCAGGGCAAGGCAGTGGCTGATCCTTCAAGTCTCGTCGTATACTGGTTTCCTCTGCCAGTATGTGTTGACACTCATGAGCAACGGGTCTTGATGATTCTTCTGGCAGCAGTGTAGCCGGGTTGAGTGGAGCAGCGGGTCCCAGCGTGATTCTGTCTTTGTCAAGCAAGAGGTTCTGGTAGTGGGTTATTCTAGAGTTTGATAGCCACATCTCTGGAGGATGACAGATGATGCACTCCAGGGCATGGGGGACTATAATCGTTAGCTTCTGTCCCAACGTTAATTTATCAGCATCTTTTATTAGAAGGGCTGCCGCTGCTATAGCTCTTAAGCAATGGGGCGACCCACTAGCCACTGGGTCCAGTTTATTTGATAAGTATTCTACCGGCCTTTTCCAAGGTCCCAAAGTCTCAGTGAGCACAACCCGTGCTATTCCTTTCTTTTCCTCGATGTAGAGACTGAAGGGTTTTTCTATATCTGGGAGTGCTAAGGCCGGAGCAGATAGCAGCACCTTTTTTCTGACATTATCAAAAGCTTGTTGGTGCTCAGGGGTCCATTGGAAGTGGGCATCCCCCTTTATCAGCGGGTATAAAGGGGCAGCCAGAGACGCGAACCCAGGAATCCATAACCTGCAAAAGCCGGCAGTCCCAAGAAACTCCCTGAGTTGTCTCTTATTAGATGGGGGCGGTATCTGCACAAAGGTTCATTTTGTGGGCTCAGTGAGCCATCCTTTGCCACCCCTAAGAGAATAACCCAGGAAGATTACTTCTTGCTGACAAATTTGGGCCTTTTTGGCAGAAGCCATATATCCAAGCCGAGCAAGCTTGGAAAATAATGCTTGGGTCCCAGACTCATAGTTCTCTTTGGTGTCGGCTGCCAGTAGCAGACCATCCACATATTGGAGTATGGTGACATCGGGGTGTGCAGTTTTGAAGTCATTGAAGTCCTTGTGGAGGGGTTCATCAAAGAGAGTGGGAGAGTTTTTGAACCCCTGTGGGAGTCTAGTCCAGGTTAGTTGGACAGATGTTCCTTTTTCGGGGTCTATCCACTCAAAAGCAAACAGCAACTGAGTGTCCTTATGTACGGGCAAGCAAAAGTGAGCATCTTTTAAGTCTAGCACAGTGTACCATTCCTGCTCCAGATTCAGAGCGCTAAGCAAATTATATGGATTCGGTACAGTGGGGTGAATGTCCTGCACTCTGTTGTTGATCTCTCTTAGGTATTGAAGCGTCCGGTAGTCCCCAGTTCCTGGCTTTCTTACTGGTAGCAGGGGGATATTCTAGGACAAATGACAGGGCCTTAAGACCCCAAGAGCCAGGTATTTCTGAATATGGGCCCTTATCCCATCCTTAGCTTCTTTGATTAGAGGATATTGTTTAACACTGATTGGAGAGATAGAGGCTTTTAATTCTACTACTATTGGAGGTTGTTATATGGCTAGACCTAACCCAGCAGTTTCTGCCCAGGCATTAGGATAATCTTTTATCCATTTCTGGGGTAGTTTGCCTGTTTGATCAGTCCTAGGAGGCGCGAAGTGTTGATGTTCATCTTCTATGGATGTTGTCAAAGCCATGACTATGGGAGTTTTTACTGAAGGCTTTAGAAACTCCACTTGGGGACCATCAGGGTTAAAGGTTATTCTAGCCCAGAGTTTGGTAAGCAGATCCCAGCCCATCAATGGGGCTGGGCATTCTTGGATTACTTGGAAAGCGTGGTGGACTTTTCCATTTCCTAGGTCCATAGTCCTCTTAGTTGTCCCAGCCCAATATCTACTGCCATTAGTACCTTTAACAGGGGACCATTTATTTGATAGGGGGCCCAGTGGGGTCTTAAAGGTTGATTATACTGCTCCTGTATCCACTTCAAAGTTCACTGGGGTCCCCTCCACTTTAAATGTTACCCTGAGCTCGGAGAGGGGATCCGAGCCCCGACTTTCCTAGTCCTCTTCTAGAGTCAGCACGGCGGACTGGCATCTCTGCTTCTTTCGGGGGCACTCTTTGGCCTAGTGTCCTGTTTTCTTTACAGTAGGCACACTGATCTGAGGCCAGGGGCAGCCATTGGCGGGGGCCCAGGTATCCCTTTCTGACTCCCTGCTTTTTAACTTCTGGCATATTTGGTGCTCTGACCAGAACCTTAGTCAATGCTTTAGTCTGCCTTTTGCTCCTTTCATCCTCCTTTTGTTCCCTTTCCGTCTCTCTCCTCTGTTCCCTTTCCTCCTCAGTTTCTCTCTTATAATATACTTTCTCAGCATCTCTTACTAAATCTCTCAAGGTCTTATCTTGTAATACATCTAGACGTTGTAACTTTCTCTTAATATCTAGGGCAGCCTGCTCGATAAAGGCCATTGCAACAGATGCTTGTTCATCCTCTGCCTGAGGATCAAAAGGAGTATATTTCCTATATGCTTCCATAATTCTCTCCAGAAACATAGAGGGAGACTCATTAGGCCCTTGGATAATCTCTCTTACCTTGGCCAAATTAGTCGGCCCTCTGGCGGCCACTCGGAGACCCGCTATTAGAGTCTGGCGATAAGTGGACAGATGCTACCTACATTTAAAGGTGTTTGGGTGCCAGTTGGATCGGTTCATTGGCCCGTAGGGACGGAGAGGAAGCATCATAGGGGCTTCCGAGTTTTCTATTATCCGTCACCGTCGGGTTCCTTTAGGTGGCCCAGCTTCCTCCAGGGGAGGAGGGGTTGCTGCTGCTGCAGAGAAGTCCCCTGGAGTGCTTGGGTCTGGCCCAATTGCCTCTAGCGGCGGAGAGGCTGAGTCAGCGGCGAGAATATCATCTGGAACGTGTTGGGGGTTGGAGAGCGAGGGTAGAGGATAAGGAGTGGGAGGAGTGTCCAGTCTTGTGACTCAGGGAGAATGGAAGGAAGAGGGGGAGGAGTGGAAGGTTTGAATGATAGGATGCTGGGCGAAGGGGTATATGGCTGTTGATCTGGGTGGCCACGTGGCCCCAGCTGAAAGACAATATCTCTGACTTTTCGGATTAGAGGGAAGTAGAAGGATCCTTCTGGGGGGCCACCTGACTCTGAGAATAGGCCATTCTGAAGCACAGAGAATCTGCCAGGTACGGCATTTTACTGAAAAAGAAAGATTCTGGGCCCTTGAGCGGACATCAGTCCAATGATCAAGTGTCAGGGACAGAGAAGTGGAAGTGCTTTGTCCCATAATGAGAGTTACTCAAACAGGGACAGTGAAGACACAAACGCAACACAGACAAAGACAAACAGCAAACGTTTAACATGAGTCCAAGACAAAGATTAGAACTGAGTAACTGCCAAAACCTGATGGGTTAGACAATAAAGACAGCCGGAAAACTCAACATGAGTTCAGAACAATGACCAAAACTGAGTAGCCGGCAAAACCTGATGGGCTGGCGAACCGAATCCTGAAGCAAAATATAAACGAGTTGAAGAAATTAGTATTCCTTGATTTCTCTAGTCCTCTGGAGTGTGCCCCAGGAACGTGGCCTGTAGCTCTGTGACACATCTGTCAGCCACCATCAGAGAGAGTTAATGCTCTTCACTGACAGCCACTTTGCCAATCCATAACCTGAAACCCAAAACCAGAAAGAGGTGCCTTACTTACCCCGAGAGGAGTCCATTGGGGTCTTTTGTCCGCCACTGCCGGATATCTCACCTGGGGCCTCCAGATGAATAGGTGGGGCGAACGTCAGAGAAAAAGACCACCAAGAGGCTTTCTCATGCAACAGCAAAGGTTTTATTGGGGGTCCAGCATGCTGGGGTTCAGAGCTCACTTTAGAGGAGCAAAGAACAAAGAGCCCTGAGAACAACTTGAGCAGAGTTTATATACATTCCTTAGAGAGGGCAGGGACTTTACATACATGATAGCCTCCTTTAGCAATTCATCATATACCATGGGAAAATCAAATAACAACTCTAAAGCATGATTAGCACTTTCATTTGCGGGAACAATTCGGGCAGGGGGTGATTGGTCAGCCCTAAGAAGGGGTATACATTTAAACTGATTGGTTGAATACCTGAGATGTATACTTGCTGAGCTGCAGGGATTCTGGGAAAGGGTTGTTAAGTAACTAGGTAGTCAGGGAAGATTTCAACACACATCTAATGGGCAGATCCGGGAATTGTCTAAACTGCCACAGGAAAGTGCAGCTTGGAAAGTTTACAAACCTGGTTCTTTACATTTCAATTTCAATTTCAATTTCTTTTATTCTTTCAGAACCTTACAGAGAAAGGCAAGAGGCTTAATCCACAATGACTGCTCTTTTGGCCATTTTGGTTTTGGATGCCCACATGGGATCTTTCTTTCGATCCATCTGGTGCTGATAATCTAAGTCACAGCCTCACACAGGGCCAAGAGGCTAATTAAGACACAACCAATTTCAAAGCAATTACTACTCTGAGGTCAGTTACAGAACTCAGTCTCTGAGGAGAATCACACCAGTGTTCAAGGCTAGGTGCACCCAGTCATCTTTTCCAACCACCACATAAATGACCACAATTAAAACCAAAATAATTCCACATGGCCCTCATCTTCTTCCATAGAGTCACTCATCATAACCTCTGGCTGGAGGATTCCTTGAATGGCGCAGCTCAAGAGAGTGTCCAAAATAAGCTTCCTTGCCCCTCATTTGCCTAAACTCAGGGTGGCCTGGACACCCTTCCTGTGAACTAGGATTGATCACATACGTCTGCCGCTAATACTGCTCTACTTCTCCAATTAGAGGCCTACTGACTGTCAGGTATAAATTCCTTATGTGATTTGGATTCATGATTAAACCCAAGCACCTCTGAAGAGCTTGGAAGAACTCATTTGACCCAAAAAATCCCTATACTCCCTTGAAGAAGGTCAGGAACCTAACAGAGGAAGGCAAGAGACATCATCCACAATGACTTATGTTTTTGCCATTTTGGTTTTGGATGCACACATTGGATGTTTCTTTAGATCCATCAGGCGCTGAAAATTTAAGCCATAGCCTCTCACAGGGCCAAGAGGCTGATTCAGACACATGGCTTTCCAAAGCAATTAAGCAAAGAGCCACAGGTGATGCCCATTCATTTCCATTTGAAAACTGTTTCCTTCAGGCTTCACCAAGGGGTGGCCTGAGGCAAAGACCTTCCTGACATTCAGGGCAAAAGATCAATAGGTTAGCAAAAGGCCCAAAACAGGGTTTCTCCACTGAGGCTTTTCTGGTCACACTGATATCTGAGTTTTCTGAGATGCTCCAATTCCCTCCAGCTATCCAGAACATAGCCATGTCGCAGAGTTTGGAGGTGGTACATATTTTGGACACAAAACCATGAACCTATTCTGGAGAGTGGCCAAAATTCAGGAAGAAAACAGAAACTTAGTAAGATAGTAGGTGTTGCCCATCGATAAGGCAACCTGCAGTCCATTACTAAAATGGACAGGATGAATGCTGGGAAGCTTTCTACTAGACAGGACACATCCATTGATGCATTCTCTTTTCTAATGTCTACAACCATGGACACAGTGGGAGACACAGACACAGAAACACTTGCCTTGTCAAAGTTCTTTCTAGAAATAGTCCACTCCAAACCAAACACACCGCCTTTCCTACCTATTCTCAGAACATGAGACAAAACCACAAACTCACACACACACTCAAAAAGGCACCTCCTTCCCCCAAGTAAGTCTGTGACTATCCAGAGTGTCCTTTGACTGGTGGGCCATTTTATGTTCCCCCGAAAAGGCCTGTCTTGTCTTAGATCTGGTCTCCTTGTCAAACACTGTGAAGTTGTCAGGAGCCTGTTCTGACCACTACATGCTTTCTCAGGGAAGGCCCGTCTTCAGAACTCTCCTCGCATTTGGCCATCCTCACATCAGTAGGTACCAAAAAAGACAGACTCTGTCCTTGGTAAATCCAAACATGTGAGCCCACTGGGACTGAGACTGGGACTGGCTCTGTGTGCCTGGCTTCCTGGATCCCAAATTCAGAGAGTTCCATCACCAAGGAAGTGAGGTAGGTCACTTATTTCAAGAATTTAATGAGTTCACTGCCTTGGCAACCACTTTGTTATAACAGTTGCTTCCAAGGGTCCCATGAGATGGAGGATACCCTACTTCCTCTGACACTTTCACTAGTTAGAATGGTATATCAACCATATGGAACCAGAAACAGCTCTCCACATTGTCCTGGTTTGGTCCATATTCTCTCCATTAAGAATAGAGAGGCTGATTCAGACACAACCCTTCATTCTGACAAGGTTGTTTGCCATGGAAGATGACTTTTGCTCTCTCAGGTCCTACATAGCTGCCTAATACTTCTCCAGGGATCATTTCTGCTTGGACCATTGAGTTTCTAAGCAGGTGGAAGATCCCCTACATTCCTGTATTGTAAGACAAACTCTGTCCCTGCTCTTCTGTAAAGGTAGATTGAGGGAACAGTGTATGGTTAGGGTTAATAACAGGTTCGATTTTGGTGAGGAGTCATTCTGTTGGATGAATAATGGTATTGGGAACCTGCGATATTTACAAGAATATATAGGTAAAATATAAGTATGGAAACAGAAATCTAGGTATGATTTGAAGCGCAGAAAGACATTGGGACCTTCATTGGGATACTTAGCTTTGAATTATGTTCTGCACAGATGTCTCAGATAAATCGATATACAATGTTATAGGACCTTGTACCTTGGATGATTGAATGTCGAAGAGAACATCCAGGATAAAAGGGATAGTTGGTAGTATTAGGAAGACAGTTTGTACGTTTAAAAAGAAGAGTGAGTATAAGTTTTGGACCAAAAATTCTTTAGCAATAGGGTTTCGGGTAGAGAGTGAATATGAATGTCAGAACGTGTGAAGAATCAGTCACAATGATGAACTGGGGAAAATATGTAGGAAAGCAGATATCCATAGAGACATTAGGAAATCATGCAAAGTGTAAAGTGAGTGATTGGATTAGACATTTTCAATATGATTGAGTTTCAATATATAATCTTAGGAAAAAACAAATATGTAGTCCCCAAAAAGATTGACAAGTGGGAGCATTAGGCAGCCTGGACATGGATGTTTTTAGTAATCCATGTTCATTTTCCATTTAGACTTTGGTACAATCATAAGTGTGATGTTTGCATTTTCTGACCAGAATATTACTGTGATAAAATGTATATGTGGATCAGGTAACATGAGTATTTCTTCCACCATTTCTTGGAGCCATATTTTGAAGATGTATAAATTAGTATTGTGGGTAAAAATAGATGTACCCTGTGTCTATGAATATAGAGATAATGCATGAATAGAGCGTAGTGTGAATAAATAATATTACTTGTTCCAACTTTAAATAATGGATAAAATTGATATCTAAAAATATTCAGGAAATCTTATATTGATATACATACATTCATTTCAACCAGTAATACATCTAATGGTAATATTAGGTTTGTGGTTTATCCTGAAGTGTGTGTGAGTTTTGCTTCAAACTGATTATGGAAATCAAATATAATATTTTTGGAAAGAAGTCTCATGAAAAGACCAGTCAAGAAACATGGAGGAATACTTGTGTTCTGAAGCAGGAAGTGATTGACATTGAAACAAATGTCTAAAAATTTGTGAACTTGTGGATAAAATATATATCCTACGATGTGCATAAACTGCAGAAATAGTAATGTACCATTGTTGAATAAAAATGAACGTCAAATTATATGTCATGTCCCATAGGAGTCTACTTGCGTTGATATTAAACTGGGTCAGTTACTCTAGAAATATTAGGATTTGTGTGCAGCTTTCACTGAAGTCAGTTTTCAGTACTAGGAAACAAATATATATTTCAAGTTGATGAATAATTCTGAGAATAATCTTGTGAAAAATCGATTATAAATCTAAATACATCAACATGAATAAATTTAGGGAGTATATATAAGACACATATATTTCATATTTTGAAAAATCTGGAGAGTATGTATGTATATATATATATATATATATATATATATATATATATATATATATATATATACACAAAACATACACACAGACTATAAAAAGTAGCAATACATATGCTAATCGAAATTCATCATTAAATATATATAATTCACATATGCAAAAATAATTATTTTACTGAACATGGATTTTTGTATAATGTTTTTCTATTAGGAAGCTCACCCATAGGTTGAATTTTCAGTTTCAACAGCGTTTAGGAGGAGGGATCTCTTCTCACAATTTGTATCTTCCAAGTCAGACAAAACAAAAAAATTAACCTGTGATACCAGGTAGGATTCTATATGTGCATATAAATATACATGTGCTGAATAGTCTATAGTGAAAGGGAGACAGGAATTCACATATTAGTTAATTTTAAAAACACATGGAGAATTATTTTAACCAAAAATTGACTAGATTTATAACACCTACCCTTTATCATGTAAAAGGCAAGTCCAAATATACACCATGCCTCCACTGAACTGCATGTATTTCTATTTTGTTTTGGTTATTTTTCCTCCATCATATTAGGATTAGTAGTCAGAGTCTAGTAGGGTATGGGTTAGTGTCATGGTTTCAGTATTTTGATTGGAAAATAAGAAAATGAATCCAATGTGTATGCAAATATGTGCCACACAAAAATATTGCCACTCTCATCCAGAACAATGAATTGCCATTACCTTCACCCCAAATAAGACACAATTAGAGGAGAAGAGTTAGAAAATCTGTGAATACATATATGGAATGGAACATAATCAGGAGTTCACAACCTTGGAGGTGGTAGAGGAGTTTCCAAAAGTTAGGGTCAGGGTAAACACTCCACAAACATGGAGCTCTGCTGGCCTAAAAACTTCTTGAGAAACTGTCTCTGAGTTCGGGCACTTGAAATATATGTTGTTGTCAGGAGCTTTAGCTTCATTTGTAGTGAGACCATCAAAGATGGGTCTGCATCTATGTGACCTGGAGAACATGGTTTCTTTTTTTTTAATGAACATAAGGGAGCAGTGCTGAATTCTCTCTTTGTAGGTAAACTGTGGCCACTCGGGTCTAAGTGTCTCCCCATGTGGACTGTGAAGCCATTTGGTCATCCTCCACTTTTTGTGGTGTTTCTTGTTGCTGCACTGGGAGTATGGTATTTACTTAATGAAATACAATGAGTTCAACTGGGACAAAATGCTAGAGTGAGTTCTGTCATGTGTGGTGGGTCAGGTTCTCCAGGAGAATGCACCAACAAGTCTTCTATCCAACATAGCTTGTCCCCTTGACCATAGCAACCTGTTTCTTAAAATTGACGTTAAACCTCTCCATATAACGAGATGCCTTTACATATAAGGGTCTGCTGGCTACACTATTTCAGTCACAAGCCATTTGGAAGCCAATGGAAGATCCACATGACCCCACCACAGATATTTTATCACACATCTGCACACCACTGCTCTAGGCCCACTACTCAGCAGGCTCCAACTTACTGGCATCTCTGTTCTACACCATTTTCATAAAACCAAGTCAATTAAGCCACTGTCTGGTACACTCATGATCAGAAACAGGACATCCAAAGATTCTCCAGTGCCACCTGGTCATAGGAATTTCAAATATATCATGGTATTTATCTGAGATTAGGAAGATAGACGGTAGGATTAAAAAGAAGGGTGAGTAAAGGATTTGGACATTAAGTTCTGCTTCTCCAATTTGACGCGTATTGTCATGCATGGGCGACTCTCATGCCTGGCCTCCGAAAATCCCAACACAATTCATAGCAATACATCTCTAAGGTCATTTCCAAAACTCCGTTTCTAAGGGGAATCACACCAGAGTTCAAGCCCAGGTGGACCCATTCATCTCTTCCAACCGCCACACAAGTGACCACAATTAAAAACAAAACACTCCCACATGGCCCTCATTTTCTTCCATGTAGACACTCATCATAATCCCTTGCTAGAGGTTTCCATGAGGGACACAGTCCAAGACAGTGTCCAAAATAAGCTCCCTTCCCCCTCATTTGCCTAAAGTCAGGGTGGCCTGGGCACCCTTCCTGTGAACCAGGAGTGATCAAATAGGACTGCCATTAATGCTGCTCTGCTTCTCGAATTTGAGGCCTACTGACTGTGGGGTTTAGATACTTTATGTGAATTGGAGTCATGAGAAAACCCAAGAATCTCTGGGCTTCCCTCTGCAGGGCTTTGAAGAACCCATTTGAGTGAGTCTAGGAGTTGGACCAAAAGTTCTTTAGCAATAAGGTTTTGGTGAGAGAGTAAATGTAAATGTCAGCACATTTGAAGGGTCATTCCCAATGATGAACTGGAGAAAAGGTATTTGAAAGCAGATATCAATGGAGACATTAGGAAATCAGGCAAAGTACAAAGTGAGTGGTAGGATAAGACATTATTAACAGGGTTGAGTTTGAATATATAATCTTAGGAAGAAACAGATATGTAGTCACCAATAGGAATAATATTTGAGAGCATTAGGGAACCAGGACATGGATGTTGTTAGTAATACATGCTCACATTCAATTTAGGCTTTGGTACAGTCATGTGTGACCCTTGCATTTTGTGTCAGGAATATTACTGTGATGAAATGTATATGTATATCAGGTGACTAGAGTATTTTTTTCCACCATTTCTGAAAGCAATATTTTAAAGA
The DNA here is from genome assembly GCF_048772815.1 of Callospermophilus lateralis. Taxonomy (NCBI): domain Eukaryota; kingdom Metazoa; phylum Chordata; class Mammalia; order Rodentia; family Sciuridae; genus Callospermophilus; species Callospermophilus lateralis. The sequence continues at coordinate 271,461 of NW_027513102.1, forward strand.
CTTATAAATTAGTATTGGGGATACAAATACATAGACCCTGGGTCTATGAATATAGAGATGATGCCTTAATAGACCATACTGTGAATAAATAATATAACAGGTTCCACTTTTAATATTGGATTGAATTGATATCTGAAAATACATAAGAAATTTTATGTTGATATACAATCATTCATTCCAAACAGTTATACATCTAATGGTAATAATAGAGTTATGGTTTATCATGATGGGTGTGTGAGTTTGCCCCAAAAGTGATTATGGAAATCGAAAACAATGTGTTCAGAAAGAAGTCTCATGAAAAAACCAGTCAAGAAAGCTGGAGGAATACATGTGTTCTGAAGCAGGAAGTGATTGAAAGTGAAACAAATGCCTATAAATTTGCTAAATTGTGGAAGAAATATATATCGTATGATGTGCATAAAATGAAGAAAACTAATATACCAGTGTTGAATAAAAATGAACGTCAAAATAGACATCATGGAACATAGGAATCTACTTGCACCGATGTTAAACTGGGTAAGTTACTGTAGAAATATTAGCATTTGTATATACCATTCACTGAATTTAGTTTTCAGTACTAGGAAACAGATATGTAGTTCAGGTGGATGAATATTTCTGAGAATAATCTTGTGAAAAGTTGATTAGAAATCCAAATATAAGAATTTAGGAGTGTATAATAAGACACATATATTTTACATTTTGAAAAATCTGGAGAATATATATATATATATATATATATATATATATATATATATATATACACACACACACACACAAAACCCACACAGAGCAATTAAAAAGTAGCAATATATATGCCAATCAAAATTCATCGTGAAATTTATATGATCCACATATCCAAAAATATTTATTTTACTGAACATGGATTTATATATAATGTTGTTCAACTAGGAAGCTCCCCCATAGGTTGAATTTTCTGTTCCACAATTTGTATCTGTCAAGTTGGCCACCTCACAAGTATGTACGTGTGATACCAGGTAGGATTCAATATGTGCATATACAAATACATGTGCTTAATAGGCTACAGAGAAAGGGAGACAGGAATTCACATATTTGTTAACTTTAAAAACACACGGAGAACTACTTCAATTAAAAATTGACTAGATTTATAACTCCAAACCTATATATTGCAAAAGGCAAGCCCAACTATACACCACCCCTCCTCTGAACTGCTTGTATTTCTATTCTGTTTGAGTTATTTTTCTCCATCACATTAGGATTAGTAGTCAGAGTCTAGCAAGCTATGGGTTAGTGTCAGGGAATCAGTATTTCGAATGGAAAATTGGAAAATGAACACAATGTTTATGCAAATATGTGCTACACAAAAATCTTCTTATTCTCTTCCAGAAAAATTTATTGTAATTAACTCCACCCCAAGTAATACAGAATTAGAGAAGAAGA